>NC_091284.1:10507699-10790199 GCF_032444005.1 Ranitomeya imitator | reverse complement strand
ACTGCACAGTACCACTCCTCCTGTCCTGTATATATACACTGCACAGTACCACTCCTCCTGTATATATACACTGCACAGTACCACTCCTCCTGTCCTGTATATAAACACTGCACAGTACCACTCCTCCTGTATATATACACTGCACAGTACCACTCCTCCTGTATATATACACTGCACAGTACCACTCCTCCTGTCCTGTATATATACACTGCACAGTACCACTCCTCCTATCCTGTATATATACACTGCACAGTACCACTCCTCCTGTCCTGTATATATACACTGCACAGTACCACTCCTCCTATCCTGTATATATACACTGCACAGTACCACTCCTCCTGTCCTGTATATATACACTGCACAGTACCACTCCTACTGTATATATACACTGCACAGTACCACTCCTCCTATCCTGTATATATACAATGCACAGTACCACTCCTCCTGTATATATACACTGCACAGTACCACTCCTCCTGTCCTGTATATATACACTGCACAGTACCACTCCTCCTGTATATATACACTGCACAGTACCACTCCTCCTGTCCTGTATATATACACTGCACAGTACCACTCCTCCTGTATATATACACTGCACAGTACCACTCCTCCTGTCCTGTATATATACACTGCACAGTACCCCTCCTCCTGTATATATACACTGCACAGTACCACTCCTCCTGTATATATACACTGCACAGTACCACTCCTCCTGTCCTGTATATATATACACTGCACAGTACCACTCCTCCTGTATATATACACTGCACAGTACCACTCCTCCTGTATATATACACTGCACAGTACCACTCCTCCTGTCCTGTATATATACACTGCACAGTACCACTCCTCCTATCCTGTATATATACACTGCACAGTACCACTCCTCCTGTCCTGTATATATACACTGCACAGTACCACTCCTACTGTCCTGTATATATACACTGCACAGTACCACTCCTACTGTATATATACACTGCACAGTACCACTCCTCCTGCCCTGTATATATACACTGCACAGTACCGCTCCTCCTATCCTGTGTATATACACTGCACAGTACCACTCCTACTGTATATATACACTGCACAGTACCACTCCTCCTGCCCTGTATATATACACTGCACAGTACCGCTCCTCCTGTCCTGTATATATACACTGCACAGTACCGCTCCTCCTGTCCTGTATATATACACTGCACAGTACCACTCCTACTGTATATATACACTGCACAGTACCACTCCTCCTGCCCTGTATATATACACTGCACAGTACCGCTCCTCCTGTCCTGTATATATACACTGCACAGTACCACTCCTCCTGTCCTGTATATATACACTGCACAGTACCACTCCTCCTATCCTGTATATATACACTGCACAGTACCACTCCTCCTGTCCTGTATATATACACTGCACAGTACCGCTCCTCCTGTCCTTTATATATACTCTGCACAGTACCACTCCTCCTGTCCTGTATATATACACTGCACAGTACCACTCCTCCTGTCCTGTATATATACACTGCACAGTACCACTCCTACTGTATATATACATTGCACAGTACCACTCCTCCTGCCCTGTATATATACACTGCACAGTACCACTCCTCCTGTCCTGTATATATACACTGCACAGTACCACTCCTACTGTATATATACACTGCACAGTACCACTCCTCCTGTCCTGTATATATACACTGCACAGTACCACTTCTCCTATCCTGTATATATACACTGCACAGTACCACTCCTCCTGTATATATACACTGCACAGTACCGCTCCTCCTGTCCTGTATATATACACTGCACAGTACCACTCCTCCTGTATATATACACTGCACAGTACCGCTCCTCCTGTCCTGTATATATACACTGCACAGTACCACTCCTCCTGTCCTGTATATATACACTGCACAGTACCGCTCCTCCTGTCCTGTATATATACACTGCACAGTACCACTCCTCCTGTCCTGTATATATACACTGCACAGTACCACTCCTCCTGTCCTGTATATATACACTGCACAGTACCACTCCTCCTGTCCTGTATATATACACTGCACAGTACCACTCCTCCTGTATATATACACTGCACAGTACCACTCCTCCTGTCCTGTATATATACACTGCACAGTACCGCTCCTCCTGTCCTGTATATATACACTGCACAGTACCACTCCTCCTGTCCTGTATATATACACTGCACAGTACCACTCCTCCTGTCCTGTATATATACACTGCACAGTACCGCTCCTCCTATCCTGTATATATACACTGCACAGTACCACTGCTCCTGTCCTGTATATATACACTGCACAGTACCACTCCTCCTGCCCTGTATATATACACTGCACAGTACCACTCCTCCTGTCCTGTATATATACACTGCACAGTACCACTCCTCCTGCCCTGTATATACACTGCACAGTACCACTCCTTCTGTCCTGTATATACACTGCACAGTACCACTCCTCCTGTCCTGTATATATACACTGCACAGTACCACTCCTCCTGTCCTGTATATATACACTGCACAGTACCACTCCTTCTGTCCTGTATATACACTGCACAGTACCACTCCTCCTGTCCTGTATATATACACTGCACAGTACCACTGCTCCTGTCCTGTATATATACACTGCACAGTACCACTCCTTCTGTCCTGTATATACAGTGCACAGTACCACTCCTCCTATCCTGTATATATACACTGCACAGTACCGCTCCTCTTGTCCTGTATATATACACTGCACAGTACCACTCCTCCTGTCCTGTATATATACACTGCACAGTACCACTCCTCCTGTCCTGTATATATACACTGCACAGTACCGCTCCTCCTGTCCTGTATATATACACTGCACAGTACCACTCCTACTGTATATATACACTGCACAGTACCACTCCTCCTGTATATATACACTGCACAGTACCACTCCTCCTATCCTGTATATATACACTGCACAGTACCACTCCTCCTATCCTGTATATATACACTGGACAGTACCACTCCTCCTATCCTGTATATATACACTGCACAGTACCACTCCTCCTGTATATATACACTGCACAGTACCACTCCTCCTGTATATATACACTGCACAGTACCACTCCTCCTGTATATATACTCTGCACAGTACCACTCCTCCTGTATATATACACTGCACAGTACCACTCCTCCTGTCCTGTATATATACACTGCACAGTACCACTCCTCCTATCCTGTATATATACACAGTACCACTCCTCCTGTCCTGTATATATACACTGCACAGTACCACTCCTCCTGCCCTGTATATATACACTGCACAGTACCACTCCTCCTGCCCTGTATATATACACTGCACAGTACCACTCCTCCTGTCCTGTATATATACACTGCACAGTACCACTCCTCCTGTCCTGTATATATACACTGCACAGTACCACTCCTCCTGCCCTGTATATATACACTGCACAGTACCACTCCTCCTATCCTGTATATATTCACTGCACAGTACCACTCCTCCTGTATATATACACTGCACAGTACCACTCCTACTGTATATATACACTGCACAGTACCACTCCTCCTATCCTGTATATATACACTGCACAGTACCACTCCTCCTGCCCTGTATATATACACTGCACAGTACCACTCCTCCTATCCTGTATATATACACTGCACAGTACCACTCCTCCTATCCTGTATATATACACTGCACAGTACCACTCCTCCTATCCTGTATATATACACTGCACAGTACCGCTCCTCCTGTCCTGTATATATACACTGCACAGTACCACTCCTACTGTATATATACACTGCACAGTACCACTCCTCCTATCCTGTATATATACACTGCACAGTACCACTCCTCCTGTATATATACACTGCACAGTACCACTCCTCCTGTATATATACACTGCACAGTACCACTCCTCCTATCCTGTATATATACACTGCACAGTACCACTCCTCCTATCCTGTATATATACACTGCACAGTACCACTCCTCCTATCCTGTATATATACACTGCACAGTACCACTCCTCCTGTATATATACACTGCACAGTACCACTCCTCCTGTATATATACTCTGCACAGTACCACTCCTCCTGTATATATACACTGCACAGTACCACTCCTCCTGTCCTGTATATATACACTGCACAGTACCACTCCTCCTATCCTGTATATATACACAGTACCACTCCTCCTGTCCTGTATATATACACTGCACAGTACCACTCCTACTGTATATATACACTGCACAGTACCACTCCTCCTATCCTGTATATATACAATGCACAGTACCACTCCTCCTGTATATATACACTGCACAGTACCACTCCTCCTGTCCTGTATATATACACTGCACAGTACCACTCCTCCTGTATATATACACTGCACAGTACCACTCCCCCTGTCCTGTATATATACACTGCACAGTACCACTCCTCCTGTATATATACACTGCACAGTACCACTCCTCCTGTCCTGTATATATACACTGCACAGTACCACTCCTCCTGTATATATACACTGCACAGTACCACTCCTCCTGTCCTGTATATATACACTGCACAGTACCACTCCTCCTGTATATATACACTGCACAGTACCACTCCTCCTGTATATATACACTGCACAGTACCACTCCTCCTGTCCTGTATATATACACTGCACAGTACCACTCCTCCTATCCTGTATATATACACTGCACAGTACCACTCCTCCTGTCCTGTATATATACACTGCACAGTACCACTCCTCCTATCCTGTATATATACACTGCACAGTACCACTCCTCCTGTCCTGTATATATACACTGCACAGTACCACTCCTACTGTATATATACACTGCACAGTACCACTCCTCCTATCCTGTATATATACAATGCACAGTACCACTCCTCCTGTATATATACACTGCACAGTACCACTCCTCCTGTCCTGTATATATACACTGCACAGTACCACTCCTCCTGTATATATACACTGCACAGTACCACTCCTCCTGTCCTGTATATATACACTGCACAGTACCACTCCTCCTGTATATATACACTGCACAGTACCACTCCTCCTGTCCTGTATATATACACTGCACAGTACCACTCCTCCTGTATATATACACTGCACAGTACCACTCCTCCTGTCCTGTATATATATACACTGCACAGTACCACTCCTCCTGTATATATACACTGCACAGTACCACTCCTCCTGTATATATACACTGCACAGTACCACTCCTCCTGTCCTGTATATATACACTGCACAGTACCACTCCTCCTATCCTGTATATATACACTGCACAGTACCACTCCTCCTGTCCTGTATATATACACTGCACAGTACCACTCCTACTGTCCTGTATATATACACTGCACAGTACCACTCCTACTGTATATATACACTGCACAGTACCACTCCTCCTGCCCTGTATATATACACTGCACAGTACCACTCCTCCTGTCCTGTATATATACACTGCACAGTACCACTCCTCCTGCCCTGTATATATACACTGCACAGTACCACTCCTCCTATCCTGTGTATATACACTGCACAGTACCACTCCTACTGTATATATACACTGCACAGTACCACTCCTCCTGCCCTGTATATATACACTGCACAGTACCGCTCCTACTATCCTGTGTATATACACTGCACAGTACCGCTCCTACTGTATATATACACTGCACAGTACCACTCCTCCTGCCCTGTATATATACACTGCACAGTACCGCTCCTCCTGTCCTGTATATATACACTGCACAGTACCGCTCCTCCTGTCCTGTATATATACACTGCACAGTACCACTCCTACTGTATATATACACTGCACAGTACCACTCCTCCTGCCCTGTATATATACACTGCACAGTACCGCTCCTCCTGTCCTGTATATATACACTGCACAGTACCACTCCTCCTGTCCTGTATATATACACTGCACAGTACCACTCCTCCTATCCTGTATATATACACTGCACAGTACCACTCCTCCTGTCCTGTATATATACACTGCACAGTACCGCTCCTCCTGTCCTTTATATATACTCTGCACAGTACCACTCCTCCTGTCCTGTATATATACACTGCACAGTACCACTCCTCCTGTCCTGTATATATACACTGCACAGTACCACTCCTACTGTATATATACACTGCACAGTACCACTCCTCCTGCCCTGTATATATACACTGCACAGTACCACTCCTCCTGTCCTGTATATATACACTGCACAGTACCACTCCTACTGTATATATACACTGCACAGTACCACTCCTCCTGTCCTGTATATATACACTGCACAGTACCACTTCTCCTATCCTGTATATATACACTGCACAGTACCGCTCCTCCTGTCCTGTATATATACACTGCACAGTACCACTCCTCCTGTATATATACACTGCACAGTACCGCTCCTCCTGTCCTGTATATATACACTGCACAGTACCACTCCTCCTGTCCTGTATATATACACTGCACAGTACCGCTCCTCCTGTCCTGTATATATACACTGCACAGTACCACTCCTCCTGTCCTGTATATATACACTGCACAGTACTACTCCTTCTGTCCTGTATATATACACTGCACAGTACCACTCCTCCTATCCTGTATATATACACTGCACAGTACCACTGCTCCTGTCCTGTATATATACACTGCACAGTACCACTCCTTCTGTCCTGTATATACACTGCACAGTACCACTCCTCCTGTCCTGTATATATACACTGCACAGTACCACTGCTCCTGTCCTGTATATATACACTGCACAGTACCACTCCTCCTGTCCTGTATATATACACTGCACAGTACCACTCTTCCTGTCCTGTATATATACTCTGCACAGTACCACTCCTCCTGTCCTGTATATATACACTGCACAGTACCACTCCTCCTATCCTGTATATATACACTGCACAGTACCACTCCTCCTGTCCTGTATATATACACTGCACAGTACCACTCCTCCTGTCCTGTATATATACACTGCAAAGTACCACTCCTCCTGTCCTGTATATATACACTGCACAGTACCACTCCTCCTATCCTGTATATATACACTGCACAGTACCACTCCTCCTGTCCTGTATATATACACTGCACAGTACCACTCCTCCTGTCCTGTATATATACTCTGCACAGTACCGCTCCTCCTGTCCTGTATATATACACTGCAAAGTACCACTCCTCCTGTGCTGTATATATACACTGCACAGTACCACTCCTCCTATCCTGTATATATACACTGCACAGTACCACTCCTCCTGTCCTGTATATATACACTGCACAGTACCACTCCTCCTGTCCTGTATATATACACTGCACAGTACCGCTCCTCCTGTCCTGTATATATACACTGCACAGTACCGCTCCTCCTGTCCTGTATATATACACTGCACAGTACCACTCCTCCTGTCCTGTATATATACACTGCACAGTACCACTCCTCCTGTCCTGTATATATACTCTGCACAGTACCACTCCTCCTGTCCTGTATATATACACTGCACAGTACCACTCCTCCTATCCTGTATATATACACTGCACAGTACCACTCCTCCTGTCCTGTATATATACACTGCACAGTACCGCTCCTCCTGTCCTGTATATATACACTGCACAGTACCACTCCTCCTATCCTGTATATATACACTGCACAGTACCACTCCTCCTGTCCTGTATATATACACTGCACAGTACCACTCCTCCTGTCCTGTATATATACTCTGCACAGTACCACTCCTCCTGTCCTGTATATATACACTGCACAGTACCACTCCTCCTATCCTGTATATATACACTGCACAGTACCGCTCCTCCTGTCCTGTATATATACACTGCACAGTACCACTCCTCCTGTCCTGTATATATACACTGCACAGTACCGCTCCTCCTGTCCTGTATATATACACTGCACAGTACCACTCCTCCTGTCCTGTATATATACACTGCACAGTACCGCTCCTCCTGTCCTGTATATATACACTGCACAGTACCACTCCTCCTGTCCTGTATATATACACTGCACAGTACCGCTCCTCCTGTCCTGTATATATACACCGCACAGTACCGCTCCTCCTGTATATATACACTGCACAGTACCACTCCTCCTATCCTGTATATATACACTGCACAGTACCACTCCTCCTATCCTGTATATATACACTGCACAGTACCACTCCTCCGGTCCTGTATATATACACTGCACAGTACCACTCCTCCTGTCCTGTATATATACACTGCACAGTAGCACTCCTCCTGTATATATACACTGCACAGTACCACTCCTCCTGCCCTGTATATATACACTGCACAGTACCGCTCCTCCTGTCCTGTATATATACACTGCACAGTACCACTCCTCCTGTCCTGTATATATACACTGCACAGTACCACTCCTCCTGTATATATACACTGCACAGTACCACTCCTCCTGTCCTGTATATATACACTGCACAGTACCACTCCTCCTGTATATATACACTGCACAGTACCACTCCTCCTGTCCTGTATATATACACTGCACAGTACCACTCCTCCTATCCTGTATATATACACTGCACAGTACCACTCCTCGTGTCCTGTATATATACACTGCACAGTACCGCTCCTCCTGTCCTGTATATATACACTGCACAGTACCACTCCTCCTATCCTGTATATATACACTGCACAGTACCACTCCTCCTGTCCTGTATATATACACTGCACAGTACCACTCCTCCTGTCCTGTATATATACTCTGCACAGTACCACTCCTCCTGTCCTGTATATATACACTGCACAGTACCACTCCTCCTATCCTGTATATATACACTGCACAGTACCGCTCCTCCTGTCCTGTATATATACACTGCACAGTACCACTCCTCCTGTCCTGTATATATACACTGCACAGTACCGCTCCTCCTGTCCTGTATATATACACTGCACAGTACCACTCCTCCTGTCCTGTATATATACACTGCACAGTACCGCTCCTCCTGTCCTGTATATATACACTGCACAGTACCACTCCTCCTGTCCTGTATATATACACTGCACAGTACCGCTCCTCCTGTCCTGTATATATACACCGCACAGTACCGCTCCTCCTGTATATATACACTGCACAGTACCACTCCTCCTATCCTGTATATATACACTGCACAGTACCACTCCTCCTATCCTGTATATATACACTGCACAGTACCACTCCTCCGGTCCTGTATATATACACTGCACAGTACCACTCCTCCTGTCCTGTATATATACACTGCACAGTACCACTCCTCCTGTATATATACACTGCACAGTACCACTCCTCCTGTATATATACACTGCACAGTACCACTCCTCCGGTCCTGTATATATACACTGCACAGTACCACTCCTCCTGTCCTGTATATATACACTGCACAGTACCACTCCTCCTGTATATATACACTGCACAGTACCACTCCTCCTGCCCTGTATATATACACTGCACAGTACCGCTCCTCCTGTCCTGTATATATACACTGCACAGTACCACTCCTCCTGTCCTGTATATATACACTGCACAGTACCGCTCCTCCTGTCCTGTATATATACACCGCACAGTACCGCTCCTCCTGTATATATACACTGCACAGTACCACTCCTCCTATCCTGTATATATACACTGCACAGTACCACTCCTCCTATCCTGTATATATACACTGCACAGTACCACTCCTCCGGTCCTGTATATATACACTGCACAGTACCGCTCCTCCTGTCCTGTATATATACACTGCACAGTACCACTCCTCCTGCCCTGTATATATACACTGCACAGTACTGCTCCTCCTGTCCTGTATATATACACTGCACAGTACCACTCCTCCTATCCTGTATATATACACTGCACAGTACCGCTCCTCCTGTCCTGTATATATACACTGCACAGTACCACTCCTCCTGTCCTGTATATATACACTGCACAGTACCACTCCTCCGGTCCTGTATATATACACTGCACAGTACCACTCCTCCTGTCCTGTATATATACACTGTAGAATTTGCAATAGCTGTCAGTCACTCATGTAAGAAGTGAAATCTGGCATTGTACTATACCTAGATTTCTCTGCTGTATCTGGGCATCATGAATCGGGGTATGTGTTAAAGGGGGAACCCACTGAGACTCTTTTGCCCGGGGCCCTCAAAAACCTGGAGCCGGCCCTGGGGGTGGGTCACCGGGCCGGCGCTGCAACTGTTTAACGCTATTGACGTGCGGGCCCGCACCCGCACGTCAATAGTTAACAGCCGCCAGCCAATCTGAGGCTGGCAGCTGACGTCAGTCCCAGTGTGCATGTCGCCGGCGTCTGACATCATTGTCAGTCGCTGGCGAGTGCACGTTTCAGCTGCGTGGAGAGAGCAGCAGCGCGGTCAGGTAAGCAGAACTTGTTTTTTTTTTTGCAGTCCCGATCATGTGATGGAAACATTCACCGGCGAAACAATTTAACTTCTCCATCTGAGGTCTTATTCCTGCTGGGCGGGGGGGGCGCCAAGATCGGGAACAGCCCCGGGCGGCAAAAGCTCTAGCTACGCCTCTGGTTAATGAGCTGACGCCTTGTGCACAGGAGCTGCTGGGTTTGAATCCTGACACCAGCGATGGTGCAGTCCATGGCCTCCAGACTTCAGGCTGTCATTACTGCAAAGGGTTAAACATGCGCATTTTAGTTATTTTTTAAGTGAATTTGTCCAGTTACTTCCGAGCTCCTGAAATGAGGAGAATTTGTAGGAAAATGGCTGCAATTCCTGAACGAAGTTTCACAAGAGTTTTCTGTTCAGTCCCTTTAATTAACCATGAACGTCTCCAATTCAGTTGCAAACATTACAGAATAGCGACCTGCAGAGCTGAAATCAGGAGGATTCCTCACTGGACCTAACTGTATATATACACAGTGCACAGTACCACACCGGGCAGGATTAGATACACGGCTCAGCAGTCAGTACCACACCGGATAGGATTAGATACACGGCTCAGCAGTCAGTATCACACAGGATAGGATTAGATACACGGCTCAGCAGTCAGTACCACACAGGATAGGATTAGATACACAGCTCAGCAGTCAGTATCACACAGGAGAGGATTAGATACGCGGCTCAGCAGTCAGTATCACACAGGATAGGATTAGATACACGGCTCAGCAGTCAGTATCACACCGGATAGGATTAGATACACAGCTCAGCAGTCAGTATCACACAGGAGAGGATTAGATACACGGCTCAGCAGTCAGTACCACACCGGATAGGATTAGATACACGGCTCAGCAGTCAGTACCACACCGGGTAGGATTAGATACACGGCTCAGCAGTCAGTATCACACAGGAGAGGATTAGATACGCGGCTCAGCAGTCAGTATCACACAGGAGAGGATTAGATACACGGCTCAGCAGTCAGTATCACACAGGATAGGATTAGATACACAGCTCAGCAGACAGTATCACACAGGATAGGATTAGATACACGGCTCAGCAGTCAGTACCACACCGGGTAGGATTAGATACACGGCTCAGCAGTCAGTATCACACAGGAGAGGATTAGATACACGGCTCAGCAGTCAGTATCACACAGGATAGGATTAGATACACGGCTCAGCAGTCAGTATCACACAGGAGAGGATTAGATACACGGCTCAGCAGACAGTATCACACAGGATAGGATTAGATACACGGCTCAGCAGTCAGTATCACACAGGATAGGATTAGATACACAGCTCAGCAGTCAGTATCACACAGGATAGGATTAGATACACGGCTCAGCAGTCAGTATCACACAGGAGGATTAGATACACGGCTCAGCAGTCAGTATCACACAGGATAGGATTAGATACACGGCTCAGCAGTCAGTATCACACAGGAGAGGATTAGATACACGGCTCAGCAGTCAGTATCACACAGGATAGGATTAGATACACGGCTCAGCAGACAGTATCACACAGGATAGGATTAGATACACGGCTCAGCAGTCAGTATCACACAGGATAGGATTAGATACACGGCTCAGCAGTCAGTATCACACAGGATAGGATTAGATACACGGCTCAGCAGTCAGTATCACACAGGAGAGGATTAGATACACGGCTCAGCAGACAGTATCACACAGGATAGGATTAGATACACGGCTCAGCAGTCAGTATCGCACAGGATAGGATTAGATACACAGCTCAGCAGTCAGTATCACACAGGAGAGGTTTAGATACACGGCTCAGCAGTCAGTATCACACAGGAGAGGATTAGATACACGGCTCAGCAGACAGTATCACACAGGATAGGATTAGATACACGGCTCAGCAGTCAGTATCACACAGGAGAGGTTTAGATACACGGCTCAGCAGACAGTATCACACAGGAGAGGATTAGATACACGGCTCAGCAGTCAGTATCACACAGGAGAGGATTAGATACACAGCTCAGCAGACAGTATCACACATGAGAGGATTAGATACACGGCTCAGCAGTCAGTATCACACAGGAGAGGATTAGATACACGGCTCAGCAGTCAGTATCACACAGGAGAGGTTTAGATACACGGCTCAGCAGACAATATCACACAGGAGAGGATTAGATACACGGCTCAGCAGACAGTATCACACAGGATAGGATTAGATACACGGCTCAGCAGTCAGTATCACACAGGAGAGGTTTAGATACACGGCTCAGCAGACAGTATCACACAGGAGAGGATTAGATACACGGCTCAGCAGTCAGTATCACACAGGAGAGGATTAGATACACAGCTCAGCAGACAGTATCACACAGGAGAGGATTAGATACACGGCTCAGCAGTCAGTATCACACAGGAGAGGATTAGATACACGGCTCAGCAGACAGTATCACACAGGAGAGGTTTAGATACACAGCTCAGCAGACAGTATCACACAGGATAGGATTAGATACACGGCTCAGCAGTCAGTATCACACAGGAGAGGATTAGATACACAGCTCAGCAGACAGTATCACACAGGATAGGATTAGATACACAGCTCAGCAGACAGTATCACACAGGATAGGTGCACAGATTACATCCATACACATGATTGTACCGCTCACCTTCAGTTTTTGCTCTTCTCGCAGGCTCCAGACGTGGCGCACATCTCTTTGGCGGTGCAGGGGGTGCTGGGGTCTCTTCTGACCTGCGGACTTCTGTTGTCCATCTTTTTCTTCATCTTCACCATTCGCTTCAGGAAAAATAGGTAAATAAGTGTGATTCCAATGCAACAGAGAACCTCCAGAGCTGCACTCACTATTCTGCTGTTACATCATGTCTTATCCTTCAGTCACCTCCAGAGCTGCACTCACTATTCTGCTGTTACATCAAGTCTTATCCTCCGGTCACCTCCAGAGCTGCACTCACTATTCTGCTGTTACATCGTTTCTTATCCTCCAGAGCCGGGGATTTGTTTCTGACAGTCTTATGTAGGAGAACTTTGAGTGCATCTTTGGATGTGACTAGAGTGCGATTCAGACCTCGGTGTGACTTGTGTCTCTGTGTATCAGGATAGTGAAGATGTCCAGTCCCAACCTGAACCTGGTCATCGTGCTTGGCAGCATCTTCTCCTACATCAGCGCCTTTATGTTTTCGGCTCAAGGACGCGCTGTCTCCATGGAGACCATTATCCAGGTGAGTGGGCCACGGACCCCGCACGGTCTCCCGTTTTTTTTTGGATTGTTGTCATTTTGTTGTGGATTTCCTATAAATTTGGAAATATTTAGTGATTTTTACTAAGAAGATCTTGTTCAATCGCCAATAATCACTTCCATGAGATCAACGTGTCCTAGAGACATCATCTGGCGTTATCCTCCAGTCACAGCCAGAGCTGCACTCATAATCCTGTTACATCACCTCTTATCCTCCAGTCACAGCCAGAGCTGCACTCATAATTCTGTTACATCACCTCTTATCCTCCAGTCACAGCCAGAGCTGCACTCATAATTCTGTTACATCACCTCTTATCCTCCAGTCACAGCCAGAGCTGCACTCATAATTCTGTTACATTACCTCTTATCCTCCAGTCACAGCCAGAGCTGCACTCATAATTCTGTTACATTACCTCTTATCTTCCAGTCACAGCCAGAGCTGCACTCATAATCCTGTTACATCACCTCTTATCCTCCAGTCACAGCCAGAGCTGCACTCATAATTCTGTTACATTACCTCTTATCCTCCAGTCACAGCCAGAGCTGCACTCATAATTTTGTTACATCACCTCTTATCCTCCAGTCACAGCCAGAGCTGCACTCCTAATTCTGTTGCATCATCTCGTATCCTCCAGTCACAGCCAGAGCTGCACTCATAATTCTGTTACATCCTCTTATCCTCCAGTCACAGCCAGAGCTGCACTCATAATCCTGTTACATCACCTCTTATCCTCCAGTCACAGCCAGAGCTGCACTCATAATTCTGTTACATTACCTCTTATCCTCCAGTCACAGCCAGAGCTGCACTCATAATTTTGTTACATCACCTCTTATCCTCCAGTCACAGCCAGAGCTGCACTCCTAATTCTGTTGCATCATCTCGTATCCTCCAGTCACAGCCAGATCTGCAGTCACAATCCTGATGGTTACTGAGCTCACATCTCTCTGCTGCCCCCTGCTGTCACCATGTCTGTACAGAGCATTTAAAGGGAACCTGTGAGGGGAGTCATGCTGCTGAAATCACAGGCAGCAGGGATGGCCGCACTGTTGTGCACAGGTGTATTATTCAGGAACGCTCCGGCATTTCCGAGAAAACATATTGTGAAGATCAGGAGGTTTCTGAGCATAAACCTGCAGCCCGGCTGCGATCCCTGCTGCCTGAGGTTTGGGCGGCATGAATCGCCTGACACATTCCCTTTAAAGACTTTTAACACCACAAAGCTCCTCCGTCCATTAGTGGTTACATTTAGTTCTTCTCCACACTGCGCCCTAATGACCCCGGTGCTGATGTGTCAGTGCGTTCATGGACGCGCCGTTCATCGTCTTCCTGCGCCGCTCCGGCTCTCCTCTGGCCAAGTGACCTGCAGGTAGACGCCTGGGCTCAGACAGGGGCCGGACTCAGTGGCTATGTGCGCACGGTGCGGATTTTGCAGCGGGTCTGCAGCAGTTTTCCATGCTTTGTACAATACCATGTAAACCTATGGAAAACACAATCCGCAGTGCACAAGTTGTAGAAAAAAACGCACAGAAACGCTGCGGGTTACATTCCACAGCATGTCAATTCTTTGTGCGGATTCCGCAGGTGTAAAACCGCAGGTAAAATCCGCATAAAAACCGCGGTAAATCCGCAGGTAAAACGCAGTGCCTTTAACCTGCGGATATATGAAATCCACTGCGGAAAAATCCGAAGCCCTCAAAAATACGTGTGCACATACCCGGTGAGATCCAGCAGTCGCTCATTCTGATGCTCCATAGACTTACGAATACATTTCCTCGTACATTGAGGAAATTTGCTCCACGCACACAGCGGTCCCTACAAAGAGGCGGAGCGGTCACATGGGACGGCTATGGGCGAGTATATTAATGCACTTACACATCAGAAGATCATACAGCTTCTTTCCTCCAATAAGTTTCAGACAAACCCTGCAAATATGCAATTTGCAGCCTGATACAATTTTCTGACTTTTTTTTTTTATTGTGGGAGCTTCTCTGACAGAAATATAGGCTGGATATGAGGTCTGTGTGTCTCTCCCAGTAATATAGGCTGGATGTGAGGTCTGTGTGTCTCTCCCAGTAATATAGGCTGGATGTGAGGTCTGTGTGTCTCTCCCAGTAATATAGGCTGGATGTGAGGTCTGTGTGTCTCTCCCAGTAATATAGGCTGGATGTGAGGTCTGTGTGTCTCTCCCAGTAATATAAGCTGGATGTGAGGTCTGTGTGTCTCTCCCAGTAATATAGGCTGGATGTGAGGTCCGTGTGTCTCTCCCAGTAATATAGGCTGGATGTGAGGTCTGTGTCTTTCCCAGTAATATAGGCTGAATGTGAGGTCTGTGTGCCTCTCCCAGTAATATAGGCTGGATGTGAGGTCCTTGTGTCTCTCCAAGTAATATAGGCTGGATGTGAGATCTGTGTGTCTCCCAGTAATACAGGCTGGATGTGAGGTCTGTGTGTCTCCCTGTAATATAGTCTGGATGTGAGGTCTGTGTGTCTCTCCCAGTATTATAGGGTGGATGTGAGGTCTGTGTGTCTCTCCCAGTAATATAGGCTGGATGTGAGGTCTGTGTGTCTCTCCCAGTAATATAAGCTGGATGTGAGGTCTGTGTGTCTCTCCCAGTAATATAGGCTGGATGTGAGGTATGTGTGTCTCTCCCAGTAATATAGGCTGGATGTGAGGTCTGTGTGTCTCTCCCAGTAATATAGGCTGGATGTGAGGTCCTTGTGTCTCTCCCAGTAATATAGGCTGGATGTGAGGTCTGTGTGTCTCCCAGTAATACAGGCTGGATGTGAGGTCTGTGTGTCTCCCTGTAATATAGTCTGGATGTGAGGTCTGTGTGTCTCTCCCAGTATTATAGGGTGGATGTGAGGTCTGTGTGTCTCTCCCAGTAATATAGGCTGGATGTGAGGTCTGTGTGTCTCTCCCAGTAATATAAGCTGGATGTGAGGTCTGTGTGTCTCTCCCAGTAATATAGGCTGGATGTGAGGTATGTGTGTCTCTCCCAGTAATATAGGCTGGATGTGAGGTCTGTGTGTTTCTTTCAGTAATATAGGCTGGATGTGAGGTCTGTGTGTCTCTCCCAGTAATATAAGCTGGATGTGAGGTCTGTGTGTCTCTCCCAGTAATACAGGCTGGATGTGAGGTCTGTGTCTCTCCCAGTAATATAGGCTGGATGTGAGGTCTGTGTGTCTCTCCCAGTAATATAGGCTGGATGTGAGGTCTGTGTGTCTCCCAGTAATACAGGCTGGATATGAGGTCTGTGTGTCTCCCAGTAATACAGGCTGGATGTGAGGTCCATGTGTCTCTCCCAGTAATATAGGCTGGATATGAGGTCTGTGTGTCTCTCCCAGTAATATAGGCTGGATGTGAGGTCTGTGTGTCTCTCCCAGTAATATAGGCTGGATGTGAGGTCTGTGTGTCTCCCAGTAATACAGGCTGGATGTGAGGTCCATGTGTCACTCCCAGTAATATAGGCTGGATGTGAGGTCTGTGTGTCTCCCTGTATTATAGGCTGGATGTGAGGTCTGTGTGTGTCTCCCTGTATTATAGGCTGGATGTGAGGTCTGTGTGTCTCTAGTTTTTCTTCATAAAAAATATACTTAGAATGTTGTTTAACTTTGTATTTAATATGAAAATAAACCATAAAAAATGGTACATAGACTTTAAAGGGAATCTGTCATGTCCCAAACTGCTATTTACCGGATATATCTTTAATCTGCAGGTAAATGGGGTAAAAATCCTGCCTAACATATGAACTGCTATCCTCCCTGCAGCCTCTCGCTTTCAGTCATCAGGGCGGTTACAATCCCCATTCACTACATGGTGCGCTGCAATCACTCCCCTAAACGTTGACTGACATCCTGCTCCGCACTATCACATATATAAGTGCTGGAGAGGGATCACAGCGCGCTCACTGTGTAGAGATGGAGGACTGTAACCGCCCCTGCACCGCCCCTATGACTGTATGTGAGCGGCTGCAGGGGGGATAGAAGTTCATTTTATCCCAGTAGCCGCTGCTACAATATGGCAGGAAGCATTGACAGTATTGTCCTGCAGATGAACAATATATCTGTAAATGCTTCTGGACAGGTTCCCTTTAATGCTGACATGCATTGCAGTATTTATTTTTAATATACATCAATATTATCTACAATATCTGACCCTCAGCCTCATAGAGTCACTGTCATTAAAAAAAAATTCTGCTCTCAGGCCAGAGTCAGTCTTCTGTATATTGGCCTCAGTCTGGTGTTTGGGCCTCTGCTGGGGAAGAGCTGGAGACTTTACCGAGTGTTTACTCATCGAGTGCCAGATAAACGAGTGGTGAGTAATACAAGGCCCACCATAACTGGTACTGACTGTATAACCAGGCTCCAGTGATGTCTGATTTATCCTGTGTTACATCCTGTATTATACCCCAGAGCTGCGCTCACTATTCTGCTGGTGCAGTCACTGTGTACATACATTACATTACTGATCCTGAGTTACATCCTGTATTATACCCCAGAGCTGCACTCACTATTCTGCTGGTGCAGTCACTGTGTACATACATTACATTACTGATCCTGAGTTACATCCTGTATTATACCCCAGAGCTGCGCTCACTATTCTGCTGGTGCCGTCACTGTGTACATACATTACATTACTGATCCTGAGTTACATCCTGTATTATACCCCAGAGCTGCACTCACTATTCTGCTGGTGCAGCCACTGTGTACATACATTACATTACTGATCCTGAGTTACCTCCTGTATTATACCCCAGAGCTGCGCTCACTATTCTGCTGGTGCAGTCACTGTGTACATACATTACATTACTGATCCTGAGTTACATCCTGTATTATACCCCAGAGCTGCACTCACTATTCTGCTGGTGCAGTCACTGTGTACATACATTACATTACTGATCCTGAGTTACCTCCTGTATTATACTCCAGAGCTGCACTCACTATTCTGCTGGTGCAGTCACTGTGTACATACATTACATTACTGATCCTGAGTTACATCCTGTATTATACCCCAGAGCTGCACTCACTATTCTGCTGGTGCAGTCACTGTGTACATACATTACATTACTAATCCTGAGTTACATCCTGTATTATACCCCAGAGCTGCACTCACTATTCTGCTGGTGCAGTCACTGTGTACATACATTACATTACTGATCCTGAGTTACATCCTGTATTATACTCCAGAGCTGCACTCACTATTCTGCTGGTACAGTCACTGTGTACATACATTACATTACTGATCCTGAGTTACCTCCTGTATTATACTCCAGAGCTGCACTCACTATTCTGCTGGTGCAGTCACTGTGTACATACATTAGATTACTGATCCTGAGTTACCTCCTGTATTATACCCCAGAGCTGCACTCACTATTCTGCTGGTGCAGTCACTGTGTACATACATTACATTACTGATCCTGAGTTACATCCTGTATTATACCCCAGAGCTGCGCTCACTATTCTGCTGGTGCAGTCACTGTGTACATACATTACATTACTGATCCTGAGTTACATCCTGTATTATACCCCAGAGCTGCACTCACTATTCTGCTGGTGCAGTCACTGTGTACATACATTACATTACTGATCCTGAGTTACCTCCTGTATTATACTCCAGAGCTGCACTCACTATTCTGCTGGTGCAGTCACTGTGTACATACATTACATTACTGATCCTGAGTTACATCCTGTATTATACTCCAGAGCTGCACTCACTATTCTGCTGGTGCAGTCACTGTGTACATACATTACATTACTGATCCTGAGTTACCTCCTGTATTATACCCCAGAGCTGCACTCACTATTCTGCTGGTGCAGTCACTGTGTACATACATTACATTACTGATCCTGAGTTACCTCCTGTATTATACACCAGAGCTGCACTCACTATTCTGCTGGTGCGGTCTCTGTGTACATACATTACATTACTGATCCTGAGTTACATCCTGTATTATACCCCAGAGCTGCACTCACTATTCTGCTGGTGCAGTCACTGTGTACACACATTACATTACTGATCCTGAGTTACATCCTGTATTATACCCCAGAGCTGCACTCACTATTCTGCTGGTGCAGTCACTGTGTACATACATTACATTACTGATCCTGAGTTACAACCTGTATTATACCCCAGAGCTGCACTCACTATTCTGCTGGTGCAGTCACTGTGTACACACATTACATTACTGATCCTGAGTTACATCCTGTATTATACCCCAGAGCTGCACTCACTATTCTGCTGGTGCAGTCACTGTGTACACACATTACATTACTGATCCTGAGTTACAACCTGTATTATACCCCAGAGCTGCACTCACTATTCTGCTGGTGCAGTCACTGTGTACACACATTACATTACTGATCCTGAGTTACATCCTGTATTATACCCCAGAGCTGCACTCACTATTCTGCTGGTGCAGTCACTGTGTACACACATTACATTACTGATCCTGAGTTACATCCTGTATTATACCCCAGAGCTGCACTCACTATTCTGCTGGTGCAGTCACTGTGTACATACATTACATTACTGATCCTGAGTTACCTCCTGTGTTATACTCCAGAGCTGCACTCACTATTCTGCTGGTGCAGTCACTGTGTACATACATTACATTACTGACCCTGAGTTACATCCTGTATTATACCCCAGAGCTGCACTCACTATTCTGCTGGTGCAGTCACTGTGTACATACATTACATTACTGATCCTGAGCTACATCCTGTATTATACCCCAGAGCTGCACTCACTATTCTGCTGGTGCAGTCACTGTGTACATACATTACATTACTGATACTGAGTTACCTCCTGTGTTATACTCCAGAGCTGCACTCACTATTCTGCTGGTGCAGTCACTGTGTACATACATTACATTACTGATCCTGAGTTACATCCTGTATTATACCCCAGAGCTGCACTCACTATTCTGCTGGTGCAGTCACTGTGTACATACATTACATTACTGATCCTGAGTTACATCCTGTAGTATACCCCAGAGCTGCACTCACTATTCTGCTGGTGCAGTCACTGTGTACATACATTACATTACTGACCCTGAGTTACATCCTGTATTATACCCCAGAGCTGCACTCACTATTCTGCTGGTGCAGTCACTGTGTACACACATTACATTACTGATCCTGAGTTACATCCTGTATTATACCCCAGAGCTGCACTCACTATTCTGCTGGTGCAGTCACTGTATACATACATTACATTACTGATCCTGAGTTACCTCCTGTGTTATACTCCAGAGCTGCACTCACTATTCTGCTGGTGCAGTCACTGTGTACATACATTACATTACTGACCCTGAGTTACATCCTGTATTATACCCCAGAGCTGCACTCACTATTCTGCTGGTGCAGTCACTGTGTACATACATTACATTACTGATCCTGAGTTACATCGTGTATTATACTCCAGAGCTGCACTCACTATTCTGCTGGTGCAGTCACTGTGTACATACATTACTGATCCTGAGTTACATCCTGTATTATACTCCAGAGCTGCACTCACTATTCTGCTGGTGCAGTCACTGTGTACATACATTATATTACTGATCCTGAGTTACATCCTGTATTATACCCCAGAGCTGCACTCACTATTCTGCTGGTGCAGTCACTGTGTACATACATTACATTACTGATCCTGACTTACCTCCTGTATTATACTCCAGAGCTGCACTCACTATTCTGCTGGTGCAGTCACTGTGTACATACATTACATTACTGATCCTGAGTTACATCCTGTATTATACTCCAGAGCTGCACTCACTATTCTGCTGGTACAGTCACTGTGTACATACATTACATTACTGATCCTGAGTTACATCCTGTATTATACTCCAGAGCTGCACTCACTATTCTGCTGGTGCAGTCACTGTGTACATACATTACATTACTGATCCTGACTTACCTCCTGTATTATACCCCAGAGCTGCACTCACTATTCTGCTGGTAAAGTCACTGTGTACATACATTACATTACTGATCCTGCATTACATCCTGTATTATACTCCAGAGCTGCACTCACTATTCTGCTGGTGCAGTCACTGTGTACATACATTACATTACTGATCCTGAGTTATATCCTGTATTATACTCCAGAGCTGCATTCACTATTCTGCTGGTGCAGTCACTGTGTACATACATTACATTACTGATCCTGAGTTACATCCTGTATTATACCCCAGAGCTGCACTCACTATTCTGCTGGTGCAGTCACTGTGTACATACATTACATTACTGATCCTGAGTTACATCCTGTATTATACTCCAGAGCTGCACTCACTATTCTGCTGGTGCAGTCACTGTGTACATACATTACATTACTGATCCTGAGTTACCTCCTGTATTATACCCCAGAGCTGCACTCACTATTCTGCTGGTGCAGTCACTGTGTACATACATTACATTACTGATCCTGAGTTACCTCCTGTATTATACCCCAGAGCTGCACTCACTATTCTGCTGGTACAGTCACTGTGTACATGCATTACCTTACTGATCCTGAGTTACATCCTGTATTATACTCCAGAGCTGCACTCACTATTCTGCTGGTGCAGTCACTGTGTACATACATTACATTACTGACCCTGAGTTACATCCTGTATTATACCCCAGAGCTGCACTCACTATTCTGCTGGTTCAGTCACTGTGTACATACATTACATTACTGATCCTGAGTTACATCCTGTATTATACCCCAGAGCTGCACTCACTATTCTGCTGGTGCAGTCACTGTGTACATACATTACATTACTGATCCTGAGTTACCTCCTGTATTATACCCCAGAGCTGCACTCACTATTCTGCTGGTGCAGTCACTGTGTACATACATTACATTACTGATCCTGAGTTACCTCCTGTATTATACCCCAGAGCTGCACTCACTATTCTGCTGGTACAGTCACTGTGTACATACATTACATTACTGATCCTGCATTACATCCTGTATTATACTCCAGAGCTGCACTCCATTTTATATCCTTAGCATTGCCTCCTTGTTCAGGGTCAGCACAGAGCTAGGTCTTGGACAGGGTGGTCTTCACACCAGATTCCCTTTGTATTACAGAAGCCAAATAAATAAATTGGGGTCTGTTCACACAGCACATATTTGCTGTTGATCTTCAGCAGTAAATATTCTGCAGTGTTTATCCAGAAATCTGGACCCGTTTAGTGATCACATGTGGTTCGGCCGTAGTCCGCGCCTTTCCTCTTCCCGCACGCCTCCTTAGTCCGCGCCTTTCCTCTTCCCGCACGCCTCCTTAGTCCGCGCCTCTTATTCAATGTCTTGGCCACACACAGGTGTAATAAAAGGACTTTGAAATCTACAACGTGGTGAGTGCCGCAGATTTTCTCCTCATTGTGATCCCTAAATTTACTCTACTTGCTACATATAAATATATCTCTGGGTTATTTACACCCGGATTTTCTTTGTAGCATTTGAATGAGATTTTGTTACATTGTATGAACAATTCTTGGTAATGTAACAATCTGCAGCAGATCCACCCGTGTGTGCAAGACGCCCCTATCATTGTCCTCGTGAGGCAGGCGCTGGCGCAGCTATTATATGCACAGTGAATATAAAAAGTCTACACACCTTGTGTAAAATTCAAGGTTTTTGTCATTGGAGGGTGTCCAGCACTGAGGACTCTCAATTCTAAATAGTTTTTGGAAGGAGATTTCTAAGCCTGACCATTGGGAGGAGATGGTTAGTGCAGGGTTCACCTGTACCAAGACCCCGGTGAGATGGGGAAGGCATATACCATATATATATATATATATATATATATATATATATATATATATATATATATATAGTGCAGTTGATATTGGTGACCCCACTGTTGGCTGGAATGTGGAGAAGTCTCCAGAACCAGGTGATTGTCAACATTCACCACATATACTGTGCTCCAACAGGGGGATATTTTCAGTTCCGAAATCCGGCCACTTTCTAAGCCCAGCTGCAACTAAACCCTACAGCTTAGGAGGAAACTTTATTACCAACCTACAGTAAGAGCCATAGACTTTTTATTACAATTCACAGAGACTTGATCTGCAGTATAATCCGTCCATTCATCTGAAGGCATTGGAGCCACTCACTCACCGGTAAGAACCGTTCCTGGGCAATAACTGCTTTCTTCTCTTACTACTAATGCTTCGTTGCCACTTAAGGTCCTTAACGTGAATTTCCACCAACTTCACAATATCAGGCGATCCAGTCTTTCTAACTTAGAGACACTTATTAAGTTGAGGCTGGACGGTAATAATATCCAGATACTTCATGCATCTCCTTTCTTGGGTCTCTCGAATCTGCTTTACTTGCATCTGGAACACAATAAAATTACCAATATCAGTAAATATGCGAATGTAGATTGTAAGCAGGGACCTCGCCCCTAATGTCACCGTCTCACTGTCCTACCTTGTACTGAATTTATTGTCTGTACATGTCCCCGCTCAATTGTAAAGTACTGCGGAATATGTTGGCGCTATATAAACAAAAAAATTATTATTATTGTCAAATTGCGTTTGTTGAGCCTGTCAGGAAACCCCTTGAATTCCTTGAGATTTCCTATATTTTTGCCTTTGCGCTCTTTAAACACACTAACCATGGCTGGAAATAATCTACAATAACTAGGACCAGGTGTTTTCAATGGACTACAAAGGCTTTCCAAGCTCAAACAGGATTTCCTCACTCCATAGTAAGCAGGGGTGGATTAAGGGTAGCCAGGGCCCCGGGCTGTTCACACACTGTGGGCCCCCCCGGTCATGTGACGGGGGTCATGTGACGGGGGTCATGTGACGGGGGTCATGTGACGGGGGTCATGTGACGGGGGTCATGTGACGGGGGGTCATGTGGCGGGGGGTCATGTGGCGGGGGTCATGTGGCGGGGGTCATGTGACGGGGGTCATGTGACGGGGGTCATGATATACCCGAACCAGATTATTCCAGAAAAATGGCCGGGCCCTACTCTACTGTAACCTATTCAATATTTGTTAAAATCTGCAATACAATTTAGGTATATCTTGACCAATAATATCACATACAAGGAACAAATACAACCGCACCGTGACCAGACCACAAATTACAACCACAGTGATCGAATAATATCACATACAAGGAACAAATACCACCGCACCATGTCAAGACCACATATTACCACTTGGTGACCAAATAGCACATACAAGGGACAAATACCACAACACCATTTCCAGACCACATATTACCACCACATAGTGACTGAATACTACAATACTGATCAGTAATAAAAAAAAAAAAAAAAACAAACACAATACTATCACCATAAGTGCCAGTATTCACAGGAGATCTGTACTTAGTATGCAGTGTCTGTGTAGAGGTAATACAGAGATCACTGGTGACATTGTACACAGGTTCTCTGCATATAGTATACAGTGTATAGTGTCAGTGTATAGGTAACACTGACTCACCAGTGACGTCTCTAGGTGAAGTCCTTCATCTTTCATCCAGCACAGACCGCCATCATTTCTTCCAGCCAGGACTCGTTTCTGCAGGAAATAACACAGTTATCTCGAGCTCCGCTTGTAGAACACATTACTTAATTTTTCACAACTTCTACATTACACCACATGAAGAGAAAAAGGCGATAGTGTCACTCTGCACAGTAACAGGACCGCCCCCCCAATTAAAACAGTATACTCAAAAAATAAAATAAATACATCACTGCAGTAATAATATCCCTTAATTAGCCCCTATGGTAATACTATTCCCCACCCCATGTATCTCATTCCTCGCTCCAGCCATATGTTCTCCCATCCTGCACTCATGAGTATCCATCCTGCCCCATATGATCTCCCCATCCTGCCCCGTCTGTCTCCATCGTATCCATCCTGCCCCATGATCCAATCCTGCCCCATGTCTCCAATCATGCCCCGTGTCTACATTCTGTCCATGCCTCCAGTCCTGCCCCCAGTGTGTCCAGCAATCTGCCCCAGTGTGTCCAGCAATCTGCCCCACTGTCTCCAGCAATCTGCCCCACTGTCTCCAGCAATCTGCCCCCAGTGTGTCCTCCAATCTGCCCCAGTGTCTCCAGCATTTCCCCCAGTGTGTCCTCCAGCATTGTCCCCCAGTGTGTCCTCCAGCAATCTGCCCCACTGTCTCCAGCATTGCCCCCCAGTGTGTCCTCCAGCAATCTGCCCCAGTCTCCAGCATTGCCCCACTGTCTCCAGCATTGCCCCACTGTCTCCAGCATTGCCCCACTGTCTCCAGCATTGCCCCACTGTCCCCAGCATTGCCCCACTGTCTCCAGCAATCTGCCCCCAGTGTGTCCTCCAATCTGCCTCAGTGTCTCCAGCATTGCCCCCAGTGTGTCCTCCAGCAATCTGCCCACAGTCTCCAGCATTGCCCCACTGTCTCCAGCATTGCCCCACTGTCTCCAGCATTGCCCCACTGTCTCCAGCATTGCCCCACTGTCCCCAGCATTGCCTCACTGTCTCCAGCATTGCCCCACTGTCCCCAGCATTGCCCCACTGTCTCCAGCATTGCCCCACTGTCTCCAGCAATCTGCCCCCAGTGTGTCCTCCAATCTGCCCCAGTGTCTCCAGCATTGCCCCCCAGTGTGTCCTCCAGCAATCTGCCCCACTGTCTCTAGCATTGCCCCCAGTGTGTCCTCCAGCAATCTGCCCCAGTGTGTCCTCCAGCATTGCCCCCCAGCAATCTGCCCCAACTGTCTCCAGCATTGCCCCCCAGTGTGTCCTCCAGCAATCTGCCCCACTGTCTCCAGCATTGCCCCCAGTGTGTCCTCCAGCAATCTGCCCCAGTGTGTCCTCCAGCATTGCCCTCAGTGTGTCCTCCAACCTGCCCCAGTGTGTCCAGCATTGCCCCCAGTGTGTCCTCCAGCATTGCCCCCCAGTGTGTCCTCCAGCATTGCCCCCCAGTGTGTCCTCCAGCATTGCCCCCCAGTGTGTCCTCCAACCTGCCCCAGTGTCTCCAGCATTGCCCCCCAGTGTGTCCTCCAACCTGCCCCAGTGTCTCCAGCATTGCCCCCCAGTGTGTCCACAGTCCACCGTTTAACTGATCAAAAAAAAAAAAACAGTCTCCTCACCTGTCCGCGCTCCAGGCGGCGAGCTCCCTTCTGCAGCGCACACTCACCGGCGACTGACAATGACGTCAGACGCCGGCGACGTGTGCGCGGGGCCGACTTCAGCCGCCAGCCTCCAATTGGCTGGCGGCTGTTGTTGTCAACTATTGACGTGTGGGCGCGCGCCCGCACATCAATAGGAAACCGCCGCAGCGCTGCAAGGGGCCCGGGGAGCAAATGAGAAGGGGCCCGATGCGGGCCCCCTCTCTCTGCCCACCGGGTCCGGGGGCACATAAACGCCGCCCGGCGGCGGGCAGTCAGACTCACAGATGATTATCAGAGGGTTAATCTGCGGTAGCCCAGGGCCCCCCCAGACCACTGGGCCCTGGGCTACCGCCCATATTGACCCTCTGATAATCCGCCCCTGATAGTAAGAGCTCCAACTGGATGGCAACTCGCTGGCCAAACTCCCCGGAGGCCTCCTGCCATCACTGCACAGTTTGTCGGACCCTGAGCTGCAATGCGCTGTCACAATTGCAACCCGGAACCTTTAGGGGCCTAAACCGTCTCAGGGTTCTAGATTTGCAGCACAATATGTTGAACTTCCTCCCTCAGGATATTTTTCCTTGTAATTTAGCTCTTTATCAGTTACAGCTGGATGGAAATTGATGGAACTGTAAGTGCCATCTATTGGGGTCTAAGCACTGGATTCTGGGGACCCTGCAGTCACGGGCGCATGCTAACTGTGCTTGTACAGTGCAGGGAGCCTCTGGAAGTTGCAGGGAAATACTTGGACTACCTTGATGATGCCTATGTACAGGCAGTAGGAGGCTGCACGCTCAGCACCATATCTCCAGAACTGGCTACTCCCATGCAAGATGACCATTCTATAAAGCAGAGGACGAGTGCTGCTAGCATCGATCCTATAGAGCAGACAACGACAACTGCTCCTCATCTTCATTTATTAGCTCCTAAATCAACACTTGCATCAAGAGGACCTACTTTGCTTCTAACCCCAGCGTCAGTGCACATGGTGCCAAGCACAAAGAGAAAAGGTTAGGTGGCTCTGGACGTCACGAGGGACTACAAACTGATAAAAAACAAAATATAAAGACTTCAACTGGATCCAGCAATCCTAATGGAATTAAACAGAATGGAGATGCTGAAAAGCAAAATGCAGATAAATTGCAGATGGCAACTGAGCCATTAACACGGTTCCATCTCACGCAACATCTGTTGTGAATTCTGTGGCAGAGCTCCCTCCTGTGGTCACAAGTGGTACTTCGGCTGATTCTCTCTGTGAGCTTCTGTTGGTGGAGGGAAGTGGTACTGCGGCTTCTGAGTTTCCTCCCTCTAGTGATCTGGTGAGGTCGTTAGGTGCTTCTCTAGTTAACTCCACCTAATGCTTTGATCCTGGCTTCCTGTCAATGTTCCAGTGTTGGACTTGCTTTTCCCTGGATCTTTCCTGTGGCCTGCTGCTCTGCATAGCTAAGTTCTTCTTTGCTATTTTGTTTGCTATTTTTTCTGTCCAGCTTGTCTATTTTGTTGCTGGAAGCGCTGGGACGCAAAGGGTGTACCTCCGTGCCGTTAGTTCGGTACGGAGGGTCTTTTTGCCCCCTTTGCGTGGTTTTCTTTAGGGTTTTGTGTAGACCGCAAAGTTACCTTTTCTATCCTCGATCTGTTAAGAAAGTCGGGCCTCACTTTGCTGAATCTATTTCATCTCTACGTTTGTCTTTTCATCTTAACTCACAGTCATTATATGTGGGGGGCTGCCTTTTCCTTTGGGGTATTTCTCTGAGGCAAGGTAGGCTTATTTTCTATCTTCAGGCTAGTTAGTTTCTCAGGCTGTGCCGAGTTGCATAGGCAGAGTTAGGCGCAATCCACGGCTGCCTCTAGTGTTTGGAGAGGATTAGGGATTGCGGTCTGCAGAGTTCCCACGTCTCAGAGCTCGTTCTATGATTTTGGGTTATTGTCAGATCACTGTATGTGCTCTGACCTCTATGTCCATTGTTATACTGAATTGCCTTTCATAACAGTACAGGAAGCCAAAAGTACTAATGATTCTCAATAGAGGGAAAAAATAAGTTCTGAGAACATTTTTTTTTCTTTGCACTGTGTTTTGCCTTTTTTTTTCCCCATACATTTAGGTGATTCAGTACACAGGTGTAGCAATGGACATTAGAAGTCTGTCTTCATTTGTGGATCAGCTCTCGGCAAGAGTACAAAAGATTCAAGACACTATTGATCAGAAATCTATGTTGGAACCAAGAATTCCTATTCCTGATTTGTTTTTTGGAGATAGAACTAAGTTTCTGAGTTTCAAAAATAATTGTAAATTATTTCTGGCCTTGAAACCTCGCTCCTCTGGTGATCCAGTTCAACAGGTTTTGATTGTTATTTCTTTTTTGCGCGGCGACCCTCAGGACTGGGCATTTTCTCTTGCGCCAGGAGATCCTGCATTGAGTAATATCGATGCGTTTTTCCTGGCGCTCGGATTGCTGTACGATGAACCTAATTCAGTGGATCAGGCAGAGAAAAATTTGCTGGCTCTTTGTCAGGGTCAGGATGAGATAGAGGTATATTGTCAGAAATTTAGAAAGTGGTCCGTGTTCACTCAATGGAATGAATCTGCGCTGGCAGCTATGTTCAGAAAGGGTCTCTCTGAAGCCCTTAAGGATGTCATGGTGGGATTTCCTATGCCTGCTGGTTTGAATGAGTCTATGTCTTTGGCCATTCAGATCGGTCGACGCTTGCATGAGCGTAAATCTGTGCACCATTTGGCGGTATTACCTGAGCCTATGCAGTGCGATAGGACTTTGACCAGAGTTAAACGGCAAGAACACAGACGTCTGAATGGGCTGTGTTTCTACTGTGGTGATTCCACTCATGCTATCTCTGATTGTCCTAAGCGCACTAAGCGGTTCGCTAGGTCTGCCACCATTGGTACGGTACAGTCAAAATTTCTTCTGTCCGTTACCTTGATCTGCTCTTTGTCATCGTATTCTGTCATGGCATTTGTGGATTCAGGTGCTGCCCTGAATTTGATGGACTTGGAGTATGCTAGGCGTTGTGGGTTTCTCTTAGAGCCCTTGCAGTGTCCTATTCCATTGAGAGGAATTGATGCTACGCCTTTGGCCAAGAATAAGCCTCAATACTGGACCCAGCTGACCATGTGCATGGCTCCTGCACATCAGGAGGTTATTCGCTTTCTGGTGTTGTATAATCTGCATGATGTGGTCGTGTTGGGGTTGCCATGGCTACAAGCCCATAATCCAGTATAAGATTGGAAATCCATGTCGGTGTCCAGCTGGGGTTGTCAGGGGGTACATGGTGATGTTCCATTTCTGTCAATTTCGTCATCCACCCCTTCTGAGGTTCCAGAGTTCTTGTCTGATTACCGGGATGTATTTGATGAGCCCAAGTCCGATGCCCTACCTCCGCATAGGGATTGTGATTGTGCTATCAATTTGATTCCTGGTAGTAAATTCCCAAAAGGTCGACTGTTTAATTTATCCGTGCCTGAGCACGCCGCTATGCGCAGTTATGTGAAGGAATCCCTGGAGAAGGGGCATATTCGCCCGTCATCGTCACCATTAGGAGCAGGGTTCTTTTTTGTAGCCAAGAAGGATGGTTCGCTGAGACCTTGTATAGATTACCGCCTTCTAAATAAGATCACGGTTAAATTTCAGTACCCCTTGCCATTGTTATCTGATTTGTTTGCTCGGATTAAAGGGGCTAGTTGGTTCACCAAGATAGATCTTCGTGGTTCATATTATCTGGTGCGAATCAGGCGAGGAGATGAATGGAAAACTGCATTTAATACGCCCGAGGGTCATTTTGAGTATCTAGTGATGCCATTCGGACTTGCCAATGCTCCATCAGTGTTTCAGTCCTTTATGCATGACATCTTCCGAGAGTACCTGGATAAATTCCTGATTGTGTACTTGGATGACATTTTGATCTTCTCGGATGATTGGGAGTCTCATGTGAAGCAGGTCAGAACGGTGTTTCAGGTCCTGCGTGCTAATTCTTTGTTTGTGAAGGGATCAAAGTGTCTCTTTGGTGTGCAGAAGGTTTCATTTTTGGGGTTCATCTTTTCCCCTTCTACTATCGAGATGGATCCTGTTAAGGTCCAAGCCATCCATGATTGGACTCAGCCGACATCTCTGAAAAGTCTGCAAAAGTTCCTGGGCTTTGCTAATTTTTATCGTCGCTTCATCTGCAATTTTTCTAGTGTTGCCAAACCATTGACCGATTTGACCAAGAAGGGTGCTGATTTGGTCAATTGGTCTTCTGCTGCTGTGGAAGCTTTTCAAGACTTGAAGCGTCGTTTTTCTTCTGCCCCTGTGTTGTGTCAACCAGATGTTTCTCTTCCGTTCCAGGTCGAGGTTGATGCTTCTGAGATTGGAGCAGGGGCTGTTTTGTCGCAGAGAGGTTCTGATTGCTCAGTGATGAAACCATGCGCTTTTTTTTCCAGGAAGTTTTCGCCTGCTGAGCGAAATTATGATGTGGGCAACCGAGAGTTGCTGGCCATGAAGTGGGCATTCGAGGAGTGGCGTCATTGGCTTGAAGGAGCTAAGCATCGCGTGGTGGTCTTGACTGATCATAAGAACTTGACTTATCTTGAGTCTGCTAAGCGGTTGAATCCTAGACAGGCTCGTTGGTCGCTGTTTTTTGCCCGTTTTGACTTTGTGATTTCGTACCTTCCGGGCTCTAAAAATGTGAAGGCGGATGCTCTGTCTAGGAGTTTTGTGCCCGACTCTCCGGGTTTGTCTGAGCCGGCGGGTATCCTCAAGGAAGGAGTAATTGTGTCTGCCATCTCCCCTGATTTGCGGCGGGTGCTGCAAAAATTTCAGGCTAATAAACCTGATCGTTGTCCAGCGGAGAGACTGTTTGTCCCTGATAGGTGGACCAATAAAGTTATCTCTGAGGTTCATGGTTCGGTGTTGGCTGGTCATCCTGGAATCTTTGGTACTAGAGAGTTGGTGGCTAGATCCTTTTGGTGGCCGTCTCTGTCGCAGGATGTGCGTGTTTTTGTGCAGTCCTGTGGGATTTGTGCTCGGGCTAAGCCCTGCTGTTCTCGTGCCAGTGGGTTGCTTTTGCCCTTGCCGGTCCCGAAGAGGCCTTGGACACATATCTCTATGGATTTTATTTCTGATCTTCCCGTTTCTCAAAAGATGTCAGTCATTTGGGTGGTCTGTGATCGCTTTTCTAAGATGGTCCATCTGGTACCCTTGTCTAAATTGCCTTCCTCCTCTGATTTGGTGCCATTGTTCTTCCAGCATGTGGTTCGTTTACATGGCATTCCAGAGAATATCGTTTCTGACAGAGGTTCCCAGTTTGTTTCAAGGTTTTGGCGAGCCTTTTGTGGTAGGATGGGCATTGACTTGTCTTTTTCCTCGGCTTTCCATCCTCAGACTAATGGCCAGACCGAACGAACCAATCAGACCTTGGAAACATATCTGAGATGCTTTGTTTCTGCCGATCAGGATGACTGGGTGTCTTTTTTGCCTTTGGCTGAGTTCGCCCTTAATAATCGGGCCAGCTCGGCTACCTTGGTTTCGCCATTTTTCTGCAATTCTGGGTTCCATCCTCGTTTCTCTTCAGGACAGGTTGAGTCTTCGGACTGTCCTGGTGTGGATACTGTGGTGGATAGGTTGCAGCAGATTTGGACTCATGTAGTGGACAATTTGACCTTGTTCCAGGGGAAGACTCAACGTTTCGCTAATCGCAGACGCCGTGTGGGTCCCCGACTTCGTGTTGGGGATCTGGTTTGGTTATCTTCTCGTCATATTCCTATGAAGGTTTCCTCTCCTAAGTTTAAACCTCGTTTCATTGGTCCGTATAGGATTTCTGAGGTTCTTAATCCTGTGTCTTTTCGTCTGACCCTTCCAGATTCTTTTTCCATACATAACGTATTCCATAGGTCATTGTTGCGGAGATACATGGCACCTATGGTTCCATCTATTGACCCTCCTGCCCCGGTTTTGGTGGAGGGGGAATTGGAGTATATTGTGGAGAAGATTTTGGATTCTCGTGTTTCTAGACGGAAACTCCAGTATCTGGTTAAATGGAAGGGTTATGCTCAGGAAGATAATTCCTGGGTTTTTGCCTCTGATGTCCATGCTCCCGATCTTGTTCGTGCCTTTCATGTGGCTCATCCTGGTCGGCCTGGGGGCTCTGGTGAGGGTTCGGTGACCCCTCCTCAAGGAAGGGGTACTGTTGTGAATTCTGTGGCAGAGCTACCTCCTGTGGTCACAAGTGGTACTTCGGCTGATTCTCTCTGTGAGCTTCTGTTGGTGGAGGGAAGTGGTACTGCGGCTTCTGAGTTTCCTCCCTCAGGTGATCTGGTGAGGTCGTTAGGTGCTTCTCTAGTTAACTCCACCTAATGCTTTGATCCTGGCTTCCTGTCAATGTTCCAGTGTTGGACTTGCTTTTCCCTGGATCTTTCCTGTGGCCTGCTGCTCTGCATAGCTAAGTTCTTCTTTGCTATTTTGTTTGCTATTTTTTCTGTCCAGCTTGTCTAATTTGTTGCTGGAAGCTCTGGGACGCAAAGGGTGTACCTCCGTGCCGTTAGTTCGGTACGGAGGGTCTTTTTGCCCCCTTTGCGTGGTTTTCTTTAGGGTTTTGTGTAGACCGCAAAGTTACCTTTTCTATCCTTGATCTGTTAAAAAAGTCGGGCCTCACTTTGCTGAATCTATTTCATCTCTACGTTTGTCTTTTCATCTTAACTCACAGTCATTATATGTGGGGGGCTGCCTTTTCCTTTGGGGTATTTCTCTGAGGCAAGGTAGGCTTATTTTCTATCTTCAGGCTAGTTAGTTTCTCAGGCTGTGCCGAGTTGCATAGGCAGAGTTAGGCGCAATCCACGGCTGCCTCTAGTGTTGTTTGGAGAGGATTAGGGATTGCGGTCTGCAGAGTTCCCACGTCTCAGAGCTCGTTCTATGATTTTGGGTTATTGTCAGATCACTGTATGTGCTCTGACCGCTATGTCCATTGTAGTACTGAATTGCCATTCATAACAAACATCCCAACATCGTACAAGTTGCCCCAAAGTTCCCCTACAGCTCAGACCAAACACCCACAGGAGACCACAAAGCCGTCTGAATCTGAGAACTCTGAGGTGGCTGCTCCCTTGGAGTCACCTATGGAGATGTCACACAATGGCATTTTGGGTCCTGAGTTTAGACAGGCTATGCCCGCAGCAGAGACCGTGCATCGAAACCAGCTAGACTAGGCGTACATCATTGGGTTCTGTTCATGATGGCCGCAGGGAAACATTACAACTACTTGCCCCCTTGGGCCTCTCTGATCCATGTGAATTTAACAAACTGCATCTCCTTAATCTCTCGGTGGAATCTGTAGGAAGTGACACAGCACGTGTACGCTGGCAGACTTCAGTGTCTCCTGCCCATGGCCATCTCTTATTCAGGTGTCATGATCCCAATGGCAGGGGATCACAAAAAGGACAAGCACAGATACAAACAAGCTCTAGGGCGATGGAACCTGAGCTGACCGCGACCCTGAACCTAACACACAAATAAATGTAGCCGGGGAACGTGCCTACGATGATCCTAGACGTCTCGCTCCAGCCGAAGATCTAACTTCCCCTATCAGAAGAAACACAGACCTCTCTTGCCTCCAGAGAAATACCCCACAGCAAATAGCAGCCCCCCACATATAATGACGGTGAAATGAGAGGAAAGCACATACGTAGTATGAAAACAGTTTCAGCAAAATGAGGCCCGTTAAAGCTAGATAGCAGAGGATACAAAAGTGAACTGCGCAGTCAGCGAAAAACCCTTCAAAAAACCATCCTGAAATTACTTGAACTCATGTGCCAACTCATGGTACATAAAAAGCAATTTCAGCCCACTAGAGCAACCAGCAGCAGAGAATCACATATCTGCAGGCTGGACTAAAAACCAAATTAAGCAAAACACAAAACAGGAAAATCCAAACTTAGCTTGTCCAGAAGGTACTAGGAGCAGGGAGCAGAGGTAACAAGACACACTGGATACATTGATAACCGGCGAGGAAATGCCAGCAAAGCCAGGTTAAATAGGAAACTCCCATATGCTGATGGAACAGGTGGAACCCAGAAACCCAGGAAAGACAAGTCACCCAGTACCATAAGTAACCACCAGAGGGAGCCCAAAAACAGAACTCACAACAGTACCCCCCCCTTGAGGAGGGGTCACCGAACCCCCACGAGAACCACCAGGGCGACCAGGATGAGCCCTATGAAAAGCGCGAACCAAATCATCAGCATGAACATCCGAGGCAACCACCCAAGAATTATCCTCCTGACCATAACCCTTCCACTTGACCAAATACTGGAGTTTCCGTCTGGAAACACGAGAATCCAAGATCTTCTCCACAACATACTCCAATTCTCCCTCCACCAGCACTGGAGCAGGAGGCTCAAGCGAAGGAACAACAGGTACCTCATACTTCCGCAACAACGACCGATGGAACACATTATGAATAGCAAACGATGCCGGGAGATCCAAACGAAACGACACAGGGTTAAGAATTTCCAAGATCCTATAGGGACCGATGAACCGAGGCTTGAACTTAGGAGAAGAGACCTTCATAGGAACAAAACGAGAAGACAACCACACCAAGTCACCAACAAGAAGTCGAGGACCCACGCGGCGACGGCGATTAGCAAACTGCTGAGCCTTCTCCTGGGACAACTTCAAATTGTCCACCACATGACTCCAAATCCGATGCAACCTATCCACCACCATGTCCACTCCAGGACAATCAGAAGGTTCCACCTGACCAGAGGAAAAACGAGGATGAAACCCCGAATTAAAAAAGAAAAGAGAAACCAAGGTAGCAGAACTACCCCGATTATTAAGGGCAAACTCGGCCAGCGGCAAAAAGGTAACCCAGTCATCCTGATCAGCAGAAACAAAACACCTTAAATAAGTTTCCAAGGTCTGATTAGTTCGTTCAGTCTGGCCATTCGTCTGAGGATGGAATGCAGACGAAAAGGACAAATCAATGCCCATCTTAGCACAGAACGTCCGCCAAAATCTAGACACAAACTGGGATCCCCTGTCAGAAACGATGTTCTCAGGAATCCCATGCAAACGAACCACATTCTGAAAAAACAGAGGGACCAACTCAGAGGAGGAAGGCAACTTAGGCAAGGGTACCAGATGAACCATTTTAGAAAAGCGATCACACACAACCCAGATGACGGACATTTTTTGAGAGACCGGGAGATCCGAAATAAAGTCCATGGAAATGTGCGTCCAAGGCCTCTTCGGGATAGGCAAAGGTGACAACAATCCACTGGCCCGAGAACAGCAAGGCTTAGCCCGAGCGCAAACCTCACAAGACTGCACAAAAGAACGCACATCCCTCGACAAGGAAGGCCACCAAAAAGACCTGGCCACCAAGTCTCCAGTACCAAATATTCCAGGATGACCTGCCAACGCAGAAGAATGGACCTCGGAGATGACTCTACTGGTCCAATTATCCGGAACAAACAGTCTCTCAGGCGGACAACGATCAGGTTTACCCGCCTGAAACTCCTGCAAAGCACGTCGCAAGTCTGGGGAGACAGCAGACAAAATCACCCCATCCCTAAGGATACCAGAGGGCTCAGAATTTCCAAGGGAGTCAGGCACAAAACTCCTAGAAAGAGCATCCGCCTTCACATTCTTTGAACCTGGCAGGTATGAAACCACAAAATTGAAACGAGAGAAAAACAGTGACCAACGAGCCTGTCTAGGATTCAGACGCCTGGCAGACTCAAGGTAAATCAAATTTTTGTGATCAGTCAAGACCACCACACGATGTCTAGCACCCTCTAGCCAATGACGCCACTCCTCAAATGCCCACTTCATGGCCAAAAGTTCCCGATTACCAACATCATAATTCCGCTCAGCCGGCGAAAACTTTCTAGAAAAAAACGCGCATGGCTTCATCACTGAGCCATCGGAGCTTCTCTGTGACAAAACCGCCCCCGCTCCAATCTCGGAAGCATCAACCTCAACCTGAAAAGGGAGCGAAACATCTGGCTGACGCAACACAGGAGCAGAAGAAAACCGGCGCTTAAGTTCCTGAAAGGCCTCCACAGCCGCAGGAGACCAATTAGCAACATCAGCACCCTTCTTAGTCAAATCCGTCAAAGGCTTAACAACACTAGAAAAATTAGTTATAAAACGACGATAGAAATTAGCAAAACCCAAGAACTTCTGTAGACTCTTAAGAGATGTAGGCTGCGTCCAGTCACAAATAGCCTGAACCTTGACGGGATCCATCTCAATAGTAGAAGGGGACAAAATATACCCCAAGAAAGAAATCTTCTGGACTCCAAAGAGACACTTTGAGCCTTTTACAAACAAGGAATTGGCCCGCAGGACCTGAAACACCTTCCTGACCTGCTGAACATGAGACTCCCAGTCATCAGAAAAAACCAAAATATCATCCAAATACACAATCATAAATTTATCCAGATATTCACGGAAAATATCGTGCATAAAGGACTGGAAGACTGAAGGAGCATTAGAAAGTCCAAAAGGCATTACCAAATACTCAAAATGGCCCTCAGGCGTATTAAATGCGGTTTTCCACTCATCACCTTGCTTTATTCGTATAAGATTATACGCACCCCGAAGATCAATCTTAGTGAACCATTTAGCCCCCTTAATGCGAGCAAACAAATCAGTCAACAATGGCAAAGGATACTGATATTTTACGGTAATCTTATTCAAAAGACGATAATCTATACAAGGCCTCAAGGAACCATCTTTTTTGGCCACGAAAAAAAAAACCTGCTCCCAAAGGGGACAAAGATGGACGGATATGTCCCTTTTCCAAGGACTCCTTAACATAATCCCGCATAGCAGTATGCTCTGGCACTGACAGATTGAACAAACGACCTTTAGGAAATTTACTGCCTGGAATTAAATTTATAGCACAATCGCAATCCCTGTGAGGAGGAAGCGAACTGAGCTTAGGCTCCTCAAAAACATCCCGATAGTCAGACAAAAACACAGGAATCTCAGAAGGAGTAGATGAAGCGATAGAAATCGGAGGTGCATCATCATGACCCCCCTGACAACCCCAGCTTAACACAGACATTGATTTCCAGTCAAGGACTGGATTATGAGTTTGTAACCATGGCAGACCAAGTACTAGAACATCATGCAAATTATACAGTACCAGGAAGCGAATCACCTCCTGATGAACGGGAGTCATACGCATGGTCACTTGTGTCCAGTACTGAGGTTTATTCATAGCCAAAGGTGTAGAGTCAATTCCCTTCAAAGGAATAGGGACTTCCAGAGGCTCCAGACTAAACCCACAGCGATTGGCAAATGACCAATCCATAAGACTCAGGGCAGCGCCTGAATCCACATAGGCATCGACGGAAATGGATGATAATGAACAAATCAGAGTCACAGACAGAATGAACTTAGACTGTAAAGTACTAATGGCAACAGACTTATCAACCTTTTTTGTGTGTTTAGAGCATGCTGATATAACATGAGCTGAATCACCACAATAAAAGCACAACCCTTTTTTCCGCCTATACTTTTGCCGTTCACTTCTGGACTGAATTCTATCACATTGCATTATCTCAGGTGACGGTTCAGACGACACCGCCAAATGATGCACAGGTTTGCGCTCCCGTAAACGCCGATCAATCTGAACAGCCATAGTCATAGACTCATTCAGACCAGCAGGCGCAGGGAACCCCACCATAACATCTTTAATGGCCTCAGAAAGGCCATCTCTAAACTTTGCAGCCAGAGCGCACTCATTCCACTGAGTAAGTACCGACCACTTCCGAAATTTTTGACAATAAATTTCTGCTTCATCTTGCCCCTGAGAGAGGGCCAACAAAGCTTTTTCAGCCTGAATCTCTTGGTTAGGTTCCTCATAGAGCAAACCCAATGCCAGAAAAAACGCATCTGCCTTAAGCAACGCATGGTCCCCTGGTGCCAATGCAAATGCCCAATCCTGAGGGTCACCCCGCAGGAAAGATATAATTATCTTGACTTGCTGAGCAGGGTCTCCAGAGGAGCGAGATTTCAAAGAAAGAAACAACTTGCAATTGTTCCTAAAATTCAGAAAACGAGATCTATCTCCAGAAAAAAACTCTGGGACAGGAATTCTAGGTTCAGACATAGGAGCATGTACAACAAAATCCTGTATATTTTGAACCTTAGTGGCAAGATTATTCAGGCTGGAAGCCAAACTCTGGACGTCCATGATAAACAGCTGAGATCAGAGCCATTCAAAGATTAAGAGGAGGAGGAAGTAGCCAGGCTGCAATAAGGCTAGGCAGCAAACTCTGAGGGGGAAAAAAAAAAAAACTTCCTCAGACTACTTATCCTCCTACTTCAGCCAATACAATTAACACTTTGTGGTCCGGTTATACTGTCATGATCCCAATGGCAGGGGATCACAAAAAGGACAAGCACAGATACAAACAAGCTCTAGGGCGATGGAACCTGAGCTGACCGCGACCCTGAACCTAACACACAAATAAATGTAGCCGGGGAACGTGCCTACGATGATCCTAGACGTCTCGCTCCAGCCGAAGATCTAACTTCCCCTATCAGAAGAAACACAGACCTCTCTTGCCTCCAGAGAAATACCCCACAGCAAATAGCAGCCCCCCACATATAATGACGGTGAAATGAGAGGAAAGCACATACGTAGTATGAAAACAGTTTCAGCAAAATGAGGCCCGTTAAAGCTAGATAGCAGAGGATACAAAAGTGAACTGCGCGGTCAGCGAAAAACCCTTCAAAAAACCATCCTGAAATTACTTGAACTCATGTGCCAACTCATGGTACATGAAAAGCAATTTCAGCCCACTAGAGCAACCAGCAGCAGAGAATCACATATCTGCAGGCTGGACTAAAAACCAAATTAAGCAAAACACAAAACAGGAAAATCCAAACTTAGCTTGTCCAGAAGGTACTAGGAGCAGGGAGCAGAGGTAACAAGACACACTGGATACATTGATAACCGGCGAGGAAATGCCAGCAAAGCCAGGTTAAATAGGAAACTCCCATATGCTGATGGAACAGGTGGAACCCAGAAACCCAGGAAAGACAAGTCACCCAGTACCATAAGTAACCACCAGAGGGAGCCCAAAAACAGAACTCACAACATTCAGGGTCCTATATGAACGTTTTGGCGATTTGTGTATCCTCGCGGCCATGCAGAATATTTAACTTTGCTGGAGCTCACAGGAGATACTCCATATTTGGTATTTTGACCTCGGACCATTACCCGACTACGACTTTGTCTCTTACCTCTCTTTACAATGTACCCTTGTGGCTTTTAACCTCAGACTCCTCGACTATCCCGACTCACGGCTGGATGTGAGGTATGTGTGTCTCTCCCAGTAATATAGGCTGGATGTGAGGTCTGTGTGTCTCTCCCAGTAATACAGGCTGGATGTGAGGTCTGTGTCTCTCCCAGTAATATAGGCTGGATGTGAGGTCTGTGTGTCTCTCCCAGTAATATAGGCTGGATGTGAGGTCTGTGTGTCTCCCAGTAATACAGGCTGGATATAAGGTCTGTGTGTCTCCCAGTAATACAGGCTGGATGTGAGGTCCATGTGTCTCTCCCAGTAATATAGGCTGGATATGAGGTCTGTGTGTCTCTCCCAGTAATATAGGCTGGATGTGAGGTCTGTGTGTCTCTCCCAGTAATATAAGCTGGATGTGAGGTCTGTGTGTCTCCCAGTAATACAGGCTGGATGTGAGGTCCATGTGTCTCTCCCAGTAATATAGGCTGGATATGAGGTCTGTGTGTCTCTCCCAGTAATATAGGCTGGATGTGAGGTCTGTGTGTCTCTCCCAGTAATACAGGCTGGATGTGAGGTCCATGTGTCACTCCCAGTAATATAGGCTGGATGTGAGGTCTGTGTGTCTCCCTGTATTATAGGCTGGATGTGAGGTCTGTGTGTGTCTCCCTGTATTATAGGCTGGATGTGAGGTCTGTGCGTCTCTAGTTTTTCTTCATAAAAAAATATACTTAGAATGTTGTTTAACTTTGTATTTAATATGAAAATAAACCATAAAAAATGGTACATAGACTTTAAAGGGAATCTGTCATGTCCCAAACTGCTATTTACCGGATATATCTTTAATCTGCAGGTAAATGGGGTAAAAATCCTGCCTAACATATGAACTGCTATCCTCCCTGCAGCCTCTCGCTTTCAGTCATCAGGGCGGTTACAATCCCCATTCACTACATGGTGCGCTGCAATCACTCCCCTAAAAGTTGACTGACATCCTGCTCCGCACTATCACATATATAAGTGCTGGAGAGGGATCACAGCGCGCTCACTGTGTAGAGATGGAGGACTGTAACCGCCCCTGCACCGCCCCAATGACTGCATGTGAGCGGCTGCAGGGGGGATAGAAGTTCATTTTATCCCAGTAGCCGCTGCTACAATATGGCAGGAAGCATTAACAGTATTGTCCTGCAGATGAACAATATATCTGTAAATGCTTCTGGACAGGTTCCCTTTAATGCTGACATGCATTGCAGTATTTATTTTTAATATACATCAATATTATCTACAATATCTGACCCTCAGCCTCATAGAGTCACTGTCATTAAAAAAAATTTCTGCTCTCAGGCCAGAGTCAGTCTTCTGTATATTGGCCTCAGTCTGGTGTTTGGGCCTCTGCTGGGGAAGAGCTGGAGACTTTACCGAGTGTTTACTCATCGAGTGCCAGATAAACGAGTGGTGAGTAATACAAGGCCCACCATAACTGGTACTGACTGTATAACCAGGCTCCAGTGATGTCTGATTTATCCTGTGTTACATCCTGTATTATACCCCAGAGCTGCGCTCACTATTCTGCTGGTGCAGTCACTGTGTACATACATTACATTACTGATCCTGAGTTACATCCTGTATTATACCCCAGAGCTGCACTCACTATTCTGCTGGTGCAGTCACTGTGTACATACATTACATTACTGATCCTGAGTTACATCCTGTATTATACTCCAGAGCTGCACTCACTATTCTGCTGGTACAGTCACTGTGTACATACATTACATTACTGATCCTGAGTTACCTCCTGTATTATACTCCAGAGCTGCACTCACTATTCTGCTGGTGCAGTCACTGTGTACATACATTACATTACTGATCCTGAGTTACATCCTGTATTATACCCCAGAGCTGCACTCACTATTCTGCTGGTGCAGTCACTGTGTACATACATTACATTACTGATCCTGAGTTACATCCTGTATTATACTCCAGAGCTGCACTCACTATTCTGCTGGTGCAGTCACTGTGTACATACATTACTGATCCTGAGTTACATCCTGTATTATACTCCAGAGCTGCACTCACTATTCTGCTGGTGCAGTCACTGTGTACATACATTACATTACTGATCCTGAGTTACCTCCTGTATTATACCCCAGAGCTGCACTCACTATTCTGCTGGTGCAGTCACTGTGTACATACATTACATTACTGATCCTGAGTTACATCCTGTATTATACCCCAGAGCTGCACTCACTATTCTGCTGGTGCAGTCACTGTGTACATACATTACATTACTGATCCTGAGTTACCTCCTGTGTTATACTCCAGAGCTGCACTCACTATTCTGCTGGTGCAGTCACTGTGTACATACATTACATTACTGACCCTGAGTTACATCCTGTATTATACCCCAGAGCTGCACTCACTATTCTGCTGGTGCAGTCACTGTGTACATACATTACATTACTGATCCTGAGCTACATCCTGTATTATACCCCAGAGCTGCACTCACTATTCTGCTGGTGCAGTCACTGTGTACATACATTACATTACTGATCCTGAGTTACATCCCGTATTACACTCCAGAGCTGCACTCACTATTCTGCTGGTGCAGTCACTGTGTACATACATTACATTACTGATCCTGAGTTACATCCTGTATTATACCCCAGAGCTGCACTCACTATTCTGCTGGTGCAGACACTGTGTACATACATTACATTACTGATCCTGAGTTACCTCCTGTGTTATACTCCAGAGCTGCACTCACTATTCTGCTGGTGCAGTCACTGTGTACATACATTACATTACTGATCCTGAGTTACATCCTGTAGTATACCCCAGAGCTGCACTCACTATTCTGCTGGTACAGTCACTGTGTACATACATTACATTACTGACCCTGAGTTACATCCTGTATTATACCCCAGAGCTGCACTCACTATTCTGCTGGTGCAGTCACTGTGTACACACATTACATTACTGATCCTGAGTTACATCCTGTATTATACCCCAGAGCTGCACTCACTATTCTGCTGGTGCAGTCACTGTGTACATACATTACATTACTGATCCTGACTTACCTCCTGTATTATACTCCAGAGCTGCACTCACTATTCTGCTGGTGCAGTCACTGTGTACATACATTACATTACTGATCCTGAGTTACCTCCTGTATTATACCCCAGAGCTGCACTCACTATTCTGCTGGTACAGTCACTGTGTACATACATTACATTACTGATCCTGCATTACATCCTGTATTATACTCCAGAGCTGCACTCCATTTTATATCCTCAGCATTGCCTCCTTGTTCAGGGTCAGCACAGAGCTAGGTCTTGGACAGGGTGGTCTTCACACCAGATTCCCTTTGTATTACAGAAGCCAAATAAATAAATTGGGGTCTGTTCACACAGCACATATTTGCTGTTGATCTTCAGCAGTAAATATTCTGCAGTGTTTATCCAGAAATCTGGACCCGTTTAGTGATCACATGTGGTTCGGCCGTAGTCCGCGCCTTTCCTCTTCCCGCACGCCTCCTTAGTCCGCGCCTTTCCTCTTCCCGCACGCCTCCTTAGTCCGCGCCTCTTATTCAATGTCTTGGCCACACACAGGTGTAATAAAAGGACTTTGAAATCTACAACGTGGTGAGTGCCGCAGATTTTCTCCTCATTGTGATCCCTAAATTTACTCTACTTGCTACATATAAATATATCTCTGGGTTATTTACACCCGGATTTTCTTTGTAGCATTTGAATGAGATTTTGTTACATTGTATGAACAATTCTTGGTAATGTAACAATCTGCAGCAGATCCACCCGTGTGTGCAAGACGCCCCTATCATTGTCCTCGTGAGGCAGGCGCTGGCGCAGCTATTATATGCACAGTGAATATAAAAAGTCTACACACCTTGTGTAAAATTCAAGGTTTTTGTCATTGGAGGGTGTCCAGCACTGAGGACTCTCAATTCTAAATAGTTTTTGGAAGGAGATTTCTAAGCCTGACCATTGGGAGGAGATGGTTAGTGCAGGGTTCACCTGTACCAAGACCCCGGTGAGATGGGGAAGGCATATACCGTATATATATATATATATATATATATATATATATATATATATATATATATATATATATAGTGCAGTTGATATTGGTGACCCCACTGTTGGCTGGAATGTGGAGAAGTCTCCAGAACCAGGTGATTGTCAACATTCACCACAGATACTGTGCTCCAACAGGGGGATATTTTCAGTTCCGAAATCCGGCCACTTTCTAAGCCCAGCTGCAACTAAAACCTACAGCTTAGGAGGAAACTTTATTACCAACCTACAGTAAGAGCCATAGACTTTTTATTACAATTCACAGAGACTTGATCTGCAGTATAATCCGTCCATTCATCTGAAGGCATTGGAGCCACTCACTCACCGGTAAGAACCGTTCCTGGGCAATAACTGCTTTCTTCTCTTACTACTAATGCTTCGTTGCCACTTAAGGTCCTTAACGTGAATTTCCACCAACTTCACAATATCAGGCGATCCAGTCTTTCTAACTTAGAGACACTTATTAAGTTGAGGCTGGACGGTAATAATATCCAGATACTTCATGCATCTCCTCTCTTGGGTCTCTCGAATCTGCTTTACTTGCATCTGGAACACAATAAAATTACCAATATCAGTAAATATGCGAATGTAGATTGTAAGCAGGGACCTCGCCCCTAATGTCACCGTCTCACTGTCCTACCTTGTACTGAATTTATTGTCTGTACATGTCCCCGCTCAATTGTAAAGTACTGCGGAATATGTTGGCGCTATATAAACAAAAAAATTATTATTATTGTCAAATTGCGTTTGTTGAGCCTGTCAGGAAACCCCTTGAATTCCTTGAGATTTCCTATATTTTTGCCTTTGCGCTCTTTAAACACACTAACCATGGCTGGAAATAATCTACAATAACTAGGACCAGGTGTTTTCAATGGACTACAAAGGCTTTCCAAGCTCAAACAGGATTTCCTCACTCCATAGTAAGCAGGGGTGGATTAAGGGTAGCCAGGGCCCCGGGCTGTTCACACACTGTGGGCCCCCCCGGTCATGTGACGGGGGTCATGTGACGGGGGTCATGTGACGGGGGTCATGTGACGGGGGTCATGTGACGGGGGTCATGTGACGGGGGTCATGTGACGGGGGTCATGTGACGGGGGTCATGTGACGGGGGGTCATGTGGCGGGGGGTCATGTGGCGGGGGGTCATGTGGCAGGGGGTCATGTGGCGGGGGTCATGTGGCGGGGGTCATGTGACGGGGGTCATGTGACGGGGGTCATGATATACCCGAACCAGATTATTCCAGAAAAATGGCCGGGCCCTACTCTACTGTAACCTATTCAATATTTGTTAAAATCTGCAATACAATTTAGGTATATCTTGACCAATAATATCACATACAAGGAACAAATACAACCGCACCGTGACCAGACCACAAATTACAACCACAGTGATCGAATAATATCACATACAAGGAACAAATACCACCGCACCATGTCAAGACCACATATTACCACTTGGTGACCAAATAGCACATACAAGGGACAAATACCACAACACCATTTCCAGACCACATATTACCACCACATAGTGACTGAATACTACAATACTGATCAGTAATAAAAAAAAACAAAAAACAAACACAATACTATCACCATAAGTGCCAGTATTCACAGGAGATCTGTACTTAGTATGCAGTGTCTGTAGAGGTAATACAGAGATCACTGGTGACATTGTACACAGGTTCTCTGTATATAGTATACAGTGTATAGTGTCAGTGTATAGGTAACACTGACTCACCAGTGACGTCTCTAGGTGAAGTCCTTCATCTTTCATCCAGCACAGACCGCCATCATTTCTTCCAGCCAGGACTCGTTTCTGCAGGAAATAACACAGTTATCTCGAGCTCCGCTTGCAGAACACATTACTTAATTTTTCACAACTTCTACATTACACCACATGAAGAGAAAAAGGCGATATAGTGTCACTCTGCACAGTAACAGGACCGCCCCCCCAATTAAAACAGTATACTCAAAAAATAAAATAAATACATCACTGCAGTAATAATATCCCTTAATTAGCCCCTATGGTAATACTATTCCCCACCCCATGTATCTCATTCCTCGCTCCAGCCATATGTTCTCCCATCCTGCACTCATGAGTATCCATCCTGCCCCATATGATCTCCCCATCCTGCCCCGTCTGTCTCCATCGTATCCATCCTGCCCCATGATCCAATCCTGCCCCATGTCTCCAATCATGCCCCGTGTCTACATTCTGTCCATGCCTCCAGTCCTGCCCCCAGTGTGTCCAGCAATCTGCCCCAGTGTGTCCAGCAATCTGCCCCACTGTCTCCAGCAATCTGCCCCCAGTGTGTCCTCCAATCTGCCCCAGTGTCTCCAGCATTTCCCCCAGTGTGTCCTCCAGCATTGTCCCCCAGTGTGTCCTCCAGCAATCTGCCCCACTGTCTCCAGCATTGCCCCCCAGTGTGTCCTCCAGCAATCTGCCCCAGTCTCCAGCATTGCCCCACTGTCTCCAGCATTGCCCCACTGTCTCCAGCATTGCCCCACTGTCCCCAGCATTGCCCCACTGTCTCCAGCAATCTGCCCCCAGTGTGTCCTCCAATCTGCCTCAGTGTCTCCAGCATTGCCCCCAGTGTGTCCTCCAGCAATCTGCCCACAGTCTCCAGCATTGCCCCACTGTCTCCAGCATTGCCCCACTGTCTCCAGCATTGCCCCACTGTCTCCAGCATTGCCCCACTGTCCCCAGCATTGCCCCACTGTCTCCAGCATTGCCCCACTGTCCCCAGCATTGCCCCACTGTCTCCAGCATTGCCCCACTGTCTCCAGCAATCTGCCCCCAGTGTGTCCTCCAATCTGCCCCAGTGTCTCCAGCATTGCCCCCCAGTGTGTCCTCCAGCAATCTGCCCCACTGTCTCTAGCATTGCCCCCAGTGTGTCCTCCAGCAATCTGCCCCAGTGTGTCCTCCAGCATTGCCCCCCAGCAATCTGCCCCAACTGTCTCCAGCATTGCCCCCCAGTGTGTCCTCCAGCAATCTGCCCCACTGTCTCCAGCATTGCCCCCAGTGTGTCCTCCAGCAATCTGCCCCAGTGTGTCCTCCAGCATTGCCCTCAGTGTGTCCTCCAACCTGCCCCAGTGTGTCCAGGATTGCCCCCAGTGTGTCCTCCAGCATTGCCCCCCAGTGTGTCCTCCAGCATTGCCCCCCAGTGTGTCCTCCAGCATTGCCCCCCAGTGTGTCCTCCAACCTGCCCCAGTGTCTCCAGCATTGCCCCCCAGTGTGTCCTCCAACCTGCCCCAGTGTCTCCAGCATTGCCCTCCAGTGTGTCCACAGTCCACCGTTTAACTGATCAAAAAAAAAAAAACAGTCTCCTCACCTGTCCGCGCTCCAGGCGGCGAGCTCCCTTCTGCAGCGCACACTCACCGGCGACTGACAATGACGTCAGACGCCGGCGACGTGTGCGCGGGGCCGACTTCAGCCGCCAGCCTCCAATTGGCTGGCGGCTGTTGTTGTCAACTATTGACGTGTGGGCGCGCGCCCGCACATCAATAGGAAACTGCCGCAGCGCTGCAAGGGGCCCGGGGAGCAAATGAGAAGGGGCCCGATGCGGGCCCCCTCTCTCTGCCCACCGGGTCCGGGGGCACATAAACGCCGCCCGGCGGCGGGCAGTCAGACTCACAGATGATTATCAGAGGGTTAATCTGCGGTAGCCCAGGGCCCCCCCAGACCACTGGGCCCTGGGCTACCGCCCATATTGACCCTCTGATAATCCGCCCCTGATAGTAAGAGCTCCAACTGGATGGCAACTCGCTGGCCAAACTCCCCGGAGGCCTCCTGCCATCACTGCACAGTTTGTCGGACCCTGAGCTGCAATGCGCTGTCACAATTGCAACCCGGAACCTTTAGGGGCCTAAACCGTCTCAGGGTTCTAGATTTGCAGCACAATATGTTGAACTTCCTCCCTCAGGATATTTTTCCTTGTAATTTAGCTCTTTATCAGTTACAGCTGGATGGAAATCGATGGAACTGTAAGTGCCATCTATTGGGGTCTAAGCACTGGATTCTGGGGACCCTGCAGTCACGGGCGCATGCTAACTGTGCTTGTACAGTGCAGGGAGCCTCTGGAAGTTGCAGGGAAATACTTGGACTACCTTGATGATGCCTATGTACAGGCAGTAGGAGGCTGCACGCTCGGCACCATATCTCCAGAACTGGCTACTCCCATGCAAGATGACCATTCTATAAAGCAGAGGACGAGTGCTGCTAGCATCGATCCTATAGAGCAGACAACGACAACTGCTCCTCATCTTCATTTATTAGCTCCTAAATCAACACTTGCATCAAGAGGACCTACTTTGCTTCTAACCCCAGCGTCAGTGCACATGGTGCCAAGCACAAAGAGAAAAGGTTAGGTGGCTCTGGACGTCACGAGGGACTACAAACTGATAAAAAACAAAATATAAAGACTTCAACTGGATCCAGCAATCCTAATGGAATTAAACAGAATGGAGATGCTGAAAAGCAAAATGCAGATAAATTGCAGATGGCAACTGAGCCATTAACACGGTTCCATCTCACGCAACATCTGTTGTGAATTCTGTGGCAGAGCTCCCTCCTGTGGTCACAAGTGGTACTTCGGCTGATTCTCTCTGTGAGCTTCTGTTGGTGGAGGGAAGTGGTACTGCGGCTTCTGAGTTTCCTTCCTCAGGTGATCTGGTGAGGTCGTTAGGTGCTTCTCTAGTTAACTCCACCTAATGCTTTGATCCTGGCTTCCTGTCAATGTTCCAGTGTTGGACTTGCTTTTCCCTGGATCTTTCCTGTGGCCTGCTGCTCTGCATAGCTAAGTTCTTCTTTGCTATTTTGTTTGCTATTTTTTCTGTCCAGCTTGTCTATTTTGTTGCTGGAAGCGCTGGGACGCAAAGGGTGTACCTCCGTGCCGTTAGTTCGGTACGGAGGGTCTTTTTGCCCCCTTTGCGTGGTTTTCTTTAGGGTTTTGTGTAGACCGCAAAGTTACCTTTTCTATCCTCGATCTGTTAAGAAAGTCGGGCCTCACTTTGCTGAATCTATTTCATCTCTACGTTTGTCTTTTCATCTTAACTCACAGTCATTATATGTGGGGGGCTGCCTTTTCCTTTGGGGTATTTCTCTGAGGCAAGGTAGGCTTATTTTCTATCTTCAGGCTAGTTAGTTTCTCAGGCTGTGCCGAGTTGCATAGGCAGAGTTAGGCGCAATCCACGGCTGCCTCTAGTGTTTGGAGAGGATTAGGGATTGCGGTCTGCAGAGTTCCCACGTCTCAGAGCTCGTTCTATGATTTTGGGTTATTGTCAGATCACTGTATGTGCTCTGACCGCTATGTCCATTGTAGTACTGAATTGCCTTTCATAACAGTACAGGAAGCCAAAAGTACTAATGATTCTCAATAGAGGGAAAAAATAAGTTCTGAGACCATTTTTTTTTCTTTGCACTGTGTTTTGCCTTTTTTTTTCCCCTAGACATTTAGGTGATTCAGTACACAGGTGTAGCAATGGACATTAGAAGTCTGTCTTCATTTGTGGATCAGCTCTCGGCAAGAGTACAAAAGATTCAAGACACTATTGATCAGAAATCTATGTTGGAACCAAGAATTCCTATTCCTGATTTGTTTTTTGGAGATAGAACTAAGTTTCTGAGTTTCAAAAATAATTGTAAATTATTTCTGGCCTTGAAACCTCGCTCCTCTGGTGATCCAGTTCAACAGGTTTTGATTGTTATTTCTTTTTTGCGCGGCGACCCTCAGGACTGGGTATTTTCTCTTGCGCCAGGAGATCCTGCATTGAGTAATATCGATGCGTTTTTCCTGGCGCTCGGATTGCTGTACGATGAACCTAATTCAGTGCATCAGGCAGAGAAAAATTTGCTGGCTCTTTGTCAGGGTCAGGATGAGATAGAGGTATATTGTCAGAAATTTAGAAAGTGGTCCGTGTTCACTCAATGGAATGAATCTGCGCTGGCAGCTATGTTCAGAAAGGGTCTCTCTGAAGCCCTTAAGGATGTCATGGTGGGATTTCCTATGCCTGCTGGTTTGAATGAGTCTATGTCTTTGGCCATTCAGATCGGTCGACGCTTGCGTGAGCGTAAATCTGTGCACCATTTGGCGGTATTACCTGAGCTTAAACCTGAGCCTATGCAGTGCGATAGGACTTTGACCAGAGTTAAACGGCAAGAACACAGACGTCTGAATGGGCTGTGTTTCTACTGTGGTGATTCCACTCATGCTATCTCTGATTGTCCTAAGCGCACTAAGCGGTTCGCTAGGTCTGCCACCATTGGTACGGTACAGTCAAAATTTCTTCTGTCCGTTACCTTGATCTGCTCTTTGTCATCGTATTCTGTCATGGCATTTGTGGATTCAGGCGCTGCCCTGAATTTGATGGACTTGGAGTATGCTAGGCGTTGTGGGTTTCTCTTAGAGCCCTTGCAGTGTCCTATTCCATTGAGAGGAATTGATGCTACGCCTTTGGCCAAGAATAAGCCTCAATACTGGACCCAGCTGACCATGTGCATGGCTCCTGCACATCAGGAGGTTATTCGCTTTCTGGTGTTGTATAATCTGCATGATGTGGTCGTGTTGGGGTTGCCATGGCTACAAGCCCATAATCCAGTATTAGATTGGAAATCCATGTCGGTGTCCAGCTGGGGTTGTCAGGGGGTACATGGTGATGTTCCATTTCTGTCAATTTCGTCATCCATCCCTTCTGAGGTTCCAGAGTTCTTGTCTGATTACCGGGATGTATTTGATGAGCCCAAGTCCGATGCCCTACCTCCGCATAGGGATTGTGATTGTGCTATCAATTTGATTCCTGGTAGTAAATTCCCAAAAGGTCGACTGTTTAATTTATCCGTGCCTGAGCACGCCGCTATGCGCAGTTATGTGAAGGAATCCCTGGAGAAGGGGCATATTCGCCCGTCATCGTCACCATTAGGAGCAGGGTTCTTTTTTGTAGCCAAGAAGGATGGTTCGCTGAGACCTTGTATAGATTACCGCCTTCTAAATAAGATCACGGTTAAATTTCAGTACCCCTTGCCATTGTTATCTGATTTGTTTGCTCGGATTAAAGGGGCTAGTTGGTTCACCAAGATAGATCTTCGTGGTTCATATTATCTGGTGCGAATCAGGCGAGGAGATGAATGGAAAACTGCATTTAATACGCCCGAGGGTCATTTTGAGTATCTAGTGATGCCATTCGGACTTGCCAATGCTCCATCAGTGTTTCAGTCCTTTATGCATGACATCTTCCGAGAGTACCTGGATAAATTCCTGATTGTGTACTTGGATGACATTTTGATCTTCTCGGATGATTGGGGGTCTCATGTGAAGCAGGTCAGAACGGTGTTTCAGGTCCTGCGTGCTAATTCTTTGTTTGTGAAGGGATCAAAGTGTCTCTTTGGTGTGCAGAAGGTTTCATTTTTGGGGTTCATCTTTTCCCCTTCTACTATCGAGATGGATCCTGTTAAGGTCCAAGCCATCCATGATTGGACTCAGCCGACATCTCTGAAAAGTCTGCAAAAGTTCCTGGGCTTTGCTAATTTTTATCGTCGCTTCATCTGCAATTTTTCTAGTGTTGCCAAACCATTGACCGATTTGACCAAGAAGGGTGCTGATTTGGTCAATTGGTCTTCTGCTGCTGTGGAAGCTTTTCAAGACTTGAAGCGTCGTTTTTCTTCTGCCCCTGTGTTGTGTCAACCAGATGTTTCTCTTCCGTTCCAGGTCGAGGTTGATGCTTCTGAGATTGGAGCAGGGGCTGTTTTGTCGCAGAGAGGTTCTGATTGCTCAGTGATGAAACCATGCGCTTTTTTTTCCAGGAAGTTTTCGCCTGCTGAGCGAAATTATGATGTGGGCAACCGAGAGTTGCTGGCCATGAAGTGGGCATTCGAGGAGTGGCGTCATTGGCTTGAAGGAGCTAAGCATCGCGTGGTGGTCTTGACTGATCATAAGAACTTGACTTATCTTGAGTCTGCTAAGCGGTTGAATCCTAGACAGGCTCGTTGGTCGCTGTTTTTTGCCCGTTTTGACTTTGTGATTTCGTACCTTCCGGGCTCTAAAAATGTGAAGGCGGATGCTCTGTCTAGGAGTTTTGTGCCCGACTCTCCGGGTTTGTCTGAGCCGGCGGGTATCCTCAAGGAAGGAGTAATTGTGTCTGCCATCTCCCCTGATTTGCGGCGGGTGCTGCAAAAATTTCAGGCTAATAAACCTGATCGTTGTCCAGCGGAGAGACTGTTTGTCCCTGATAGGTGGACCAATAAAGTTATCTCTGAGGTTCATGGTTCGGTGTTGGCTGGTCATCCTGGAATCTTTGGTACTAGAGAGTTGGTGGCTAGATCCTTTTGGTGGCCGTCTCTGTCGCAGGATGTGCGTGTTTTTGTGCAGTCCTGTGGGATTTGTGCTCGGGCTAAGCCCTGCTGTTCTCGTGCCAGTGGGTTGCTTTTGCCCTTGCCGGTCCCGAAGAGGCCTTGGACACATATCTCTATGGATTTTATTTCTGATCTTCTCCAATCCAAGATCTTCTCCACAACATACTCCAATTCTCCCTCCACCAGCACTGGAGCAGGAGGCTCAAGCGAAGGAACAACAGGTACCTCATACTTCCGCAACAACGACCGATGGAACACATTATGAATAGCAAACGATGCCGGGAGATCCAAACGAAACGACACAGGGTTAAGAATTTCCAAGATCCTATAGGGACCGATGAACCGAGGCTTGAACTTAGGAGAAGAGACCTTCATAGGAACAAAACGAGAAGACAACCACACCAAGTCACCAACAAGAAGTCGAGGACCCACGCGGCGACGGCGATTATCAAACTGCTGAGCCTTCTCCTGGGACAACTTCAAATTGTCCACCACATGACTCCAAATCCGATGCAACCTATCCACCACCATGTCCACTCCAGGACAATCAGAAGGTTCCACCTGACCAGAGGAAAAACGAGGATGAAACCCCGAATTACAAAAGAAAAGAGAAACCAAGGTAGCAGAACTACCCCGATTATTAAGGGCAAACTCGGCCAGCGGCAAAAAGGTAACCCAGTCATCCTGATCAGCAGAAACAAAACACCTTAAATAAGTTTCCAAGGTCTGATTAGTTCGTTCAGTCTGGCCATTCGTCTGAGGATGGAATGCAGACGAAAAGGACAAATCAATGCCCATCTTAGCACAGAACGTCCGCCAAAATCTAGACACAAACTGGGATCCCCTGTCAGAAACGATGTTCTCAGGAATCCCATGCAAACGAACCACATTCTGAAAAAACAGAGGGACCAACTCAGAGGAGGAAGGCAACTTAGGCAAGGGTACCAGATGAACCATTTTAGAAAAGCGATCACACACAACCCAGATGACGGACATTTTTTGAGAGACAGGGAGATCCGAAATAAAGTCCATGGAAATGTGCGTCCAAGGCCTCTTCGGGATAGGCAAAGGTGACAACAATCCACTGGCCCGAGAACAGCAAGGCTTAGCCCGAGCGCAAACCTCACAAGACTGCACAAAAGAACGCACATCCCTCGACAAGGAAGGCCACCAAAAAGACCTGGCCACCAAGTCTCCAGTACCAAATATTCCAGGATGACCTGCCAACGCAGAAGAATGGACCTCGGAGATGACTCTACTGGTCCAATTATCCGGAACAAACAGTCTCTCAGGCGGACAACGATCAGGTTTACCCGCCTGAAACTCCTGCAAAGCACGTCGCAAGTCTGGGGAGACAGCAGACAAAATCACCCCATCCCTAAGGATACCAGAGGGCTCAGAATTTCCAAGGGAGTCAGGCACAAAACTCCTAGAAAGAGCATCCGCCTTCACATTCTTTGAACCTGGCAGGTATGAAACCACAAAATTGAAACGAGAGAAAAACAGTGACCAACGAGCCTGTCTAGGATTCAGACGCCTGGCAGACTCAAGGTAAATCAAATTTTTGTGATCAGTCAAGACCACCACACGATGTCTAGCACCCTCTAGCCAATGACGCCACTCCTCAAATGCCCACTTCATGGCCAAAAGTTCCCGATTACCAACATCATAATTCCGCTCAGCCGGCGAAAACTTTCTAGAAAAAAACGCGCATGGCTTCATCACTGAGCCATCGGAGCTTCTCTGTGACAAAACCGCCCCCGCTCCAATCTCGGAAGCATCAACCTCAACCTGAAAAGGGAGCGAAACATCTGGCTGACGCAACACAGGAGCAGAAGAAAACCGGCGCTTAAGTTCCTGAAAGGCCTCCACAGCCGCAGGAGACCAATTAGCAACATCAGTACCCTTCTTAGTCAAATCCGTCAAAGGCTTAACAACACTAGAAAAATTAGTTATAAAACGACGATAGAAATTAGCAAAACCCAAGAACTTCTGTAGACTCTTAAGAGATGTAGGCTGCGTCCAGTCACAAATAGCCTGAACCTTGACGGGATCCATCTCAATAGTAGAAGGGGAAAAAATATACCCCAAGAAAGAAATCTTCTGGACTCCAAAGAGACACTTTGAGCCTTTTACAAACAAGGAATTGGCCCGCAGGACCTGAAACACCTTCCTGACCTGCTGAACATGAGACTCCCAGTCATCAGAAAAAACCAAAATATCATCCAAATACACAATCATAAATGTATCCAGATATTCACGGAAAATATCGTGCATAAAGGACTGGAAGACTGAAGGAGCATTAGAAAGTCCAAAAGGCATTACCAAATACTCAAAATGGCCCTCAGGCGTATTAAATGCGGTTTTCCACTCATCACCTTGCTTTATTCGTATAAGATTATACGCACCCCGAAGATCAATCTTAGTGAACCATTTAGCCCCCTTAATGCGAGCAAACAAATCAGTCAACAATGGCAAAGGATACTGATATTTTACGGTAATCTTATTCAAAAGACGATAATCTATACAAGGCCTCAAGGAACCATCTTTTTTGGCCACGAAAAAAAAAACCTGCTCCCAAAGGGGACAAAGATGGACGGATATGTCCCTTTTCCAAGGACTCCTTAACATAATCCCGCATAGCAGTATGCTCTGGCACTGACAGATTGAACAAACGACCTTTAGGAAATTTACTGCCTGGAATTAAATTTATAGCACAATCGCAATCCCTGTGAGGAGGAAGCGAACTGAGCTTAGGCTCCTCAAAAACATCCCGATAGTCAGACAAAAACACAGGAATCTCAGAAGGAGTAGATGAAGCGATAGAAATCGGAGGTGCATCATCATGACCCCCCTGACAACCCCAGCTTAACACAGACATTGATTTCCAGTCAAGGACTGGATTATGAGTTTGTAACCATGGCAGACCAAGTACTAGAACATCATGCAAATTATACAGTACCAGGAAGCGAATCACCTCCTGATGAACGGGAGTCATACGCATGGTCACTTGTGTTCAGTACTGAGGTTTATTCATAGCCAAAGGTGTAGAGTCAATTCCCTTCAAAGGAATAGGGACTTCCAGAGGCTCCAGACTAAACCCACAGCGATTGGCAAATGACCAATCCATAAGACTCAGGGCAGCGCCTGAATCCACATAGGCATCGACGGAAATGGATGATAATGAACAAATCAGAGTCACAGACAGAATGAACTTAGACTGTAAAGTACTAATGGCAACAGACTTATCAACCTTTTTTGTGTGTTTAGAGCATGCTGATATAACATGAGCTGAATCACCACAATAAAAGCACAACCCTTTTTTCCGCCTATACTTTTGCCGTTCACTTCTGGACTGAATTCTATCACATTGCATTATCTCAGGTGACGGTTCAGACGACACCGCCAAATGATGCACAGGTTTGCGCTCCCGTAAACGCCGATCAATCTGAACAGCCATAGTCATAGACTCATTCAGACCAGCAGGCGCAGGGAACCCCACCATAACATCTTTAATGGCCTCAGAAAGGCCATCTCTAAACTTTGCAGCCAGAGCGCACTCATTCCACTGAGTAAGTACCGACCACTTCCGAAATTTTTGACAATAAATTTCTGCTTCATCTTGCCCCTGAGAGAGGGCCAACAAAGCTTTTTCAGCCTGAATCTCTTGGTTAGGTTCCTCATAGAGCAAACCCAATGCCAGAAAAAACGCATCTGCCTTAAGCAACGCATGGTCCCCTGGTGCCAATGCAAATGCCCAATCCTGAGGGTCACCCCGCAGGAAAGATATAATTATCTTGACTTGCTGAGCAGGGTCTCCAGAGGAGCGAGATTTCAAAGAAAGAAACAACTTGCAATTGTTCCTAAAATTCAGAAAACGAGATCTATCTCCAGAAAAAAACTCTGGGACAGGAATTCTAGGTTCAGACATAGGAGCATGTACAACAAAATCCTGTATATTTTGAACCTTAGTGGCAAGATTATTCAGGCTGGAAGCCAAACTCTGGACGTCCATGATAAACAGCTGAGATCAGAGCCATTCAAAGATTAAGAGGAGGAGGAAGTAGCCAGGCTGCAATAAGGCTAGGCAGCAAACTCTGAGGGGGAAAAAAAAAAAAACTTCCTCAGACTACTTATCCTCCTACTTCAGCCAATACAATTAACACTTTGTGGTCCGGTTATACTGTCATGATCCCAATGGCAGGGGATCACAAAAAGGACAAGCACAGATACAAACAAGCTCTAGGGCGATGGAACCTGAGCTGACCGCGACCCTGAACCTAACACACAAATAAATGTAGCCGGGGAACGTGCCTACGATGATCCTAGACGTCTCGCTCCAGCCGAAGATCTAACTTCCCCTATCAGAAGAAACACAGACCTCTCTTGCCTCCAGAGAAATACCCCACAGCAAATAGCAGCCCCCCACATATAATGACGGTGAAATGAGAGGAAAGCACATACGTAGTATGAAAACAGTTTCAGCAAAATGAGGCCTGTTAAAGCTAGATAGCAGAGGATACAAAAGTGAACTGCGCGGTCAGCGAAAAACTGTTCAAAAAACCATCCTGAAATTACTTGAACTCATGTGCCAACTCATGGTACATGAAAAGCAATTTCAGCCCACTAGAGCAACCAGCAGCAGAGAATCACATATCTGCAGGCTGGACTAAAAACCAAATTAAGCAAAACACAAAACAGGAAAATCCAAACTTAGCTTGTCCAGAAGGTACTAGGAGCAGGGAGCAGAGGTAACAAGACACACTGGATACATTGATAACCGGCGAGGAAATGCCAGCAAAGCCAGGTTAAATAGGAAACTCCCATATGCTGATGGTACAGGTGGAACCCAGAAACCCAGGAAAGACAAGTCACCCAGTACCATAAGTAACCACCAGAGGGAGCCCAAAAACAGAACTCACAACATTCAGGGTCCTATATGAACGTTTTGGCGATTTGTGTATCCTCGCGGCCATGCAGAATATTTAACTTTGCTGGAGCTCACAGGAGATACTCCATATTTGGTATTTTGACCTCGGACCATTACCCGACTACGACTTTGTCTCTTACCTCTCTTTACAACGTACCCTTGTGGCTTTTAACCTCAGACTCCTCGACTCTCCCGACTCACGGCTTGTCCGTGAGAAGTGACTTAGTGTTGCATAGCCTTTGAGTAGAGACAAAATCCATCTATCCAAGAGCTGATTCTCATTAACTGTTCTGTCATAGGGTTCTAAGTCCAATATTTCTTCTTTTTTCCTTTTTCTCAAGGGCTATGTGTAAGAGGACAGAGAATAGAAAGGATCTCTCGATCTCTTATTAGTATGTAGGAAGGCAAATCGGGACATTGACTCATTTATGCATGGCTTTTCTCTTGATACACTACTCTCTCCATAAATATAATAATATTAATTTTATATTTCATTTCATTAAGTTTGGAGGGTTTGGCTCTAGCCATTGATATGCCATTAGTTTACGTGCCTGAAAAAGAATCCTTGAGATGCTCAGAGCCATTGGAGTCTATATCTATATTTTCCCCCAAAAGACCCAGTATACGAATCTTCTGGGCTCTGGTTCTAGTCTGACCTCAAATAATCTCTCCACAAAATCCAAAGCTCCCTTCCCAAAGTTAAGTGACCATTCTCGTTACCATACTTACCATAGGGCAATCTAATTTACTTTTGGGTGTACACCTATTCTGAAAAGGAAGCTTGGGGTTCTATACACCCTGTGGACAATATGTGTTTGCGATAGTCTTTGGGATTTACAAATAGATACCCTTGGGATTAGCTGAAGGATGCAGGCAATATTATTAACAACTATTTCCAGCATAAAGAAGAAGAATGAGCCCTGAAAATGATGCGATGTGCCCCACAGAGCCCGGATCTGAACCTCATCGAGTCTGTGACGGAGGGATCGGCACAACCCTACATCCACAGGAGATCTGTGCTTCCCCAAACTGTTTGGAACAACCTTCCTGCTGAATTCCTACAAAACTGTGTACAACTGGACCTGGAAGAATTGATGCCTTAATGCTGTTTGGAAGCCAGGAGGCAGTCATGACAAATATTGATTTTATTTAGATTTATCTTGTGTTCATTCACTTGACATTTTGTTAAGTTCTAAAAATAAACTATTAACACTTCTATTTTTAAAAGAATTCTTAGATTGGAAACGTTTGCACAAAAATATAAGCAAAGCTAATAACACACAAGAGAGGTGTTATAAAGGTGCAATCATCTGCTAATTTTATAAGATGTCACATAGAACTAGGAGCCTACAAAGCCGACTGTCAGAAAAACAGAATATCTGTGCATTATCACATGGGAATACTGTTCTTCAAATTACATTTTCTTGTGTATAGTGACTACAGGAACATTGAAGCCCTACAGCCAAGACTCCCTGTGGGAGAAGTAAAACTTATTCATTAGGATTGAGTAGTAGATATTCCGCAGGGCACAGTCAGGTGTCCTGTTCTCATCATTTCCTAAATGTAGGGCAAAATCTAAGTGCTAGGCTGGGGTCAGATGGGCTTATGTCAAAACATCGGAATTTCATCCATAAAACTCTTAGGCTATGTGCAGATGTTCAGGTTTTTTCGCAATAAAAACGCTATAAAAACTCATTAAAAACGCATACATTATGCATCCTATAATTTAGAATGCATTCTGCATGTTTTGTGCACAAAAGTAAAAAAGCAGCATGTTCATTAATTTTGCGGATTTTCTGCGTTTTTCCCACTATTCTATGCATTTGGGAAACGCACCAAAAACGCATGAAAAACGCAAAAAAAAACACATGCGGATTTCTGGCAGAAATGTCCGGTTTTTGTCAGGAAAATTTCTGCAAGAAATCCTGACGTATGCACATAGCCTTAATCTTCATCCACATTGTCATCCGCCGTCTTCCATCCTTGTGTCATCTGTCAGTCACGCAGTAGTAGGCAGTGCAGGACGGGGTGTGGAGCTGGAGTGAGGGGCGTCGGATCTACCGTGGGTAGTAGGCAGTGCAAGACGGGGTGTGGAGCTGGAGTGAGGGGCATCGGATCTGCCGTGGGTAGTAGGCAGTGCAGGACGGAGTGTGGAGCTGGAGTGAGGGGCGGCGGATCTGCAATGGGTAGTTGGCAGTGCAGGACGGGGTGTGGAGCTGGAGTGAGGGGCGTCGGATGTGCCAGGGCTCTTCGGCTTCATTTGCATTTCAATTCAAACACTGATTAAGGAATTTCTGGACTCGTCTTTTAGGGGCTGCATGTACAAATAAATAGTTTAGGGGAGAGTGAAGTCCTTCTGCCATATTTCCGTTAAATAAAAGGGGCAGCCTCGGACTGGTAGTCTTAAAAATTAACTATATAATATTCCATCCTAAATAATTAAGTAAAGCAAAGTTGCAGGAGATTTTATATTGTACAATTCCCAATGTGTGCCATGCTTAGCAGGTTACCATGTCCGGTGTATTTAGAATTGTCATTGTTTTCATCCACATGTCGGTGTTTTTATTGTCTCTGTTAGATAATACAAGTGTAAATATGATCAAATGAGTTTTGGAAAACTCCTCTTGCCTGGTTGCAGATTGTTTTAAACAAACACCCTCCCCAGGTCCAGACCTGAGTCCCCGACGCTGCTCCGGTGTCGTATTGGCTGTTGCATGGACGTTGATAGTGTAGCCAATCGGTAAGCTCGGCGGTTCGTGCCTTACACTCAAGCAGAGCTGCTGACCTCTGTTTCTGGCAGCAGCGACATGATTTCAGCACTGCAGACTACAACAGACACTGGGACCGGTGACAGAGACTCAGCACTGGCCTCCGAGAGTAAATGAGAGTTTGTTTTACAAAGCAGTCTGCAGCCAAGAGAAAGGGGTTTTCTGAAACATGGAAATCCACCTTATTAAAGGGACACTGTCACCTGAATTTGGAGGGAACAATCTTCAGCCATGGTGGCGGGGTTTTTGATTCACCCTTTCCTTACCCGCTGGCTGCATGCTTGCTGCAATATTGGATTGAAGTTCATTCTCTGTCCTCCGTAGTACATGCCTGCACAAGGCAAGATTGCAACCTCCAATCCTCACAAGATCTCCTTCTCTACTCCCCTCTTATCTCTTCCTCCCACAACCGCATACAAGATTCTCCCACGCTTCCCCCAAACTGTGGAACGCTCTACCCCATCATATCAGACTTTTGTCTATCACGGAAACCTTCAAAAGGACCTGAAGACCTACCTCTTCCAACAAGCCTACAACCTGCAGTGATCCTCAGTCTGCTGAACTGCCACACGACCAGCTCTTCCCTCTCCTACTGTATCTCCACCCATCCCTTGCAGACTGTGAGCCCTCGCGGGCAGGGTCCTCCCTCCTTATGTACTTGTGTGTGGCTTGTATTGCTCATGTTTATTGTACTTGTCTATTTATGCCCCTTTTTTCACATGTAAAGCGCCATGGAATAAATGGCGCTATAAAAATGAGTAGTAATAATATTAAAAAAAACTCCCAGGAAGTGGAAATATATCTAATATATAATTGCCTAGAATACTACTTCCTGCAATTTGTGCCAACTTCCGTGGCTTTGTCCGGAGCTAATGTCCGGAGCTAGTGTCCGGAGCTAGTGTGCGGAGCTAATGTCCGGAGATAATGTGCGGAGCTAATGTCCGGAGCTAATGTCCGGAGCTAATGTGCGGAGCTAATGTCCGGAGCTAATGTCCGGAGCTAATGTCCGGAGCTAATGTCCGGAGCTAATGTGCGGAGCTAATGTCCGGAGCTAGTGTCCGGAGCTAGTGTGCGGAGCTAATGTCCGGAGATAATGTGCGGAGCTAATGTCCGGAGCTAATGTCCGGAGCTAATGTCCGGAGCTAATGTGCGGAGCTAATGTCCGGAGCTAATGTGCGGAGATAATGTCCGGAGCTAATGTCCGGAGCTAATGTCCGGAGATAATGTCCGGAGATAAGTGACGTCAACAGTGTCCAGTGTCTGATTGGTTGCCGCCTGCTGCGAGCGACCAATCAGAAACGTGCCGTACTGTGACACACTCCGCCCGCCATTTTGGTGTGATTTTTGAATTTTTACCTCACAGCAAGTTTCTACTGCGTGGAGGCGGGCCCAGTGACGTTGCTCTTCAAGCTCCTGCCGAATTTCGTCAAAAAAATGATAATACCATTTACCAAAACTATATATATTTAGTTGTGAAGTGGTTCAGTGACATTTTCACACCAATTTTGAACTTTTGTTTGGTGTTTTCTCCATATACTGCCTATTATTCACTGACTGTTATACTGAGAGACTGCCGTTTATTAACCTCTTCTTTGCCACATTGGGTATATTGCTCTATTATTTGCCACATAAGGACATTGTCCATTATTGCCCAGCAATTTCTCTGCAATATAAACTGCCTATTTATTAATATCTGCATTCCTGCAAAGAACTATTGCCTATTATTAACTGGCTATTTTCCTACTACCTGACACTGCCTCTTATTAACCTGTTGTTTGCCACCACCACGCTTAAAGCTGTTTAGCTTAGCCAACATGAGCTCTAATAGTAAGGATACTAATGACACAGAGCCCAAAGCTGCTGATGGCGCACGTAAGATTAGGTCTGATAGAAAGTATACTAATAATGCAGAGCAAAAAGACGCCGACATATTATTTATTATTTACATTATTGTTCTTAAGCAAAGAACCGTTGTTGTGGCATTTGCCACAACACGCAAAGTTGTCGTCTGATGTCTTTCATCCCTCCCCTCATAAGCATGTTCATGGATCCTGTGTAACTGTACCTTAAATAACAAGAATTGTCAAGTCAAGAGCTGGTGAGTGCAGCCATTTTTTGTTCTTTCTTACTATTATTTATTAATTTTATTATTCTTACATTTGAATAAATAAAATATATATGGATTCTACACTCCCGATTCTTTAGAATCGGGCTGCCATCTAGTATTTATATATTTGAGGCAGTGACCCCTGTTACAGCTAGTGGGCGCTGTTTGTGCTCTCCAGAATGCGCAGAGGCATAGTGAGGCCATTAGGGCGTATTGCAGACACAGGTGTGGCTGTAATTAGAATAGTGAAGCAGTGACTGATTAAAAGTCCTGTAGTATAGGTGGAGGGGTGTCAGTGTTGGTCTTGGAAGCAGACAGAGCAGTTGTCTGCAGAGGTCTTTCTGTGTGGAGCAACATAGGGGCAAAAGGAACTGACATCCTGCGTCCCGAGCTGTCTTGTGTTTGCCAGGCTGAAATCCGGAGGATAGCGTGAGGTGCACGGCGTGAGTAAAGAGACTTGGTATCGGCGGGCGGTCGCCCCAGGGAAACTGGGCAAAGGGAAGTCTGGCCTGTGTAGGGACTATCACAGAAAGTGTGATCAAAGAGTAACCCAATGATCTCACAATGGTACTATATAAAATATATATTTTATTGAACATTTGTTAATAACATTAAAAACATATGAATCACTACATGAAAAAAGGTGCAAATCCTCAACAATAAGAGGGACTATATAGCCTGAGTGACACCACTAAATCAGGCCCAACATACAATTTAAACAAAATATCGCATCATGCTGTAAAATACAAGGTAATAGGGTTTAACCTGTATGGTCTATCCTAGCATGGAATCCTCTAGGAATCTCAATGTAGTTACCAATACATACTAGAATATCCCCAGTTGGGAAATATGAAGACCCATATCATGGTTATAACCCCCCATCTTGTATTAAAAGATCTGACAGCTTGTATAGACCGGTATATTACCTCTGAAGTAGACCTGGTGTGTGCTCCTCGGCGTCCCTCTGCCCCGACGCGCGTTTCGCAGTAGCTTCTTCTGCTTGGAAGCAGAAGAAGCTACTGCGAAACGCGCGTCGGGGCAGAGGGACGCCGAGGAGCACACACCAGGTCTACTTCAGAGGTAATATACCGGTCTATACAAGCTGTCAGATCTTTTAATACAAGATGGGGGGTTATAACCATGATATGGGTCTTCATATTTCCCAACTGGGGATATTCTAGTATGTATTGGTAACTACATTGAGATTCCTAGAGGATTCCATGCTAGGATAGACCATACAGGTTAAACCCTATTACCTAGTGAGGCCATTAGGGCGTATTGCAGACACAGGTGTGGCTGTGGATTCCATGCTAGGATAGACCATACAGGTTAAACCCTATTACCTAGTGAGGCCATTAGGGCGTATTGCAGACACAGGTGTGGCTGTAATTAGAATAGTGAAGCAGTGACTGATTAAAAGTCCTGTAGTATAGGTGGAGGGGTGTCAGTGTTGGTCTTGGAAGCAGACAGAGCAGTTGTCTGCAGAGGTCTTTCTGTGTGGAGCAACATAGGGGCAAAAGGAAGCAGAAGAAGCTACTGCGAAACGCGCATCGGGGCAGAGGGACGCCGAGGAGCACACACCAGGTCTACTTCAGAGGTAATATACCGGTCTATACAAGCTGTCAGATCTTTTAATACAAGATGGGGGGTTATAACCATGATATGGGTCTTCATATTTCCCAACTGGGGATATTCTAGTATGTATTGGTAACTACATTGAGATTCCTAGAGGATTCCATGCTAGGATAGACCATACAGGTTAAACCCTATTACCTTGTATTTTACAGCATGATGCGATACTTTGTTTAAATTGTATGTTGGGCCTGGTTTAGTGGTGTCACTCAGGCTATATAGTCCCTCTTATTGTTGAGGATTTGCACCTTTTTTCATGTAGTGATTCATATGTTTTTAATGTTATTAACAAATGTTCAATAAAATATATATTTTATATAGTACCATTGTGAGATCATTGGGTTACTGTTTGATCACACTTTCTGTGATAGTCCCTACACAGGCCAGACTTCCCTTTGCCCAGTTTCCCTGGGGCGACCGCCCGCCGATACCAAGTCTCTTTACTCACGCCGTGCACCTCACGCTATCCTCCGGATTTCAGCCTGGCAAACACAAGACAGCTCGGGACGCAGGGTGTCAGTTCCTTTTGCCCCTATGTTGCTCCACACAGAAAGACCTCTGCAGACAACTGCTCTGTCTGCTTCCAAGACCAACACTGCCCCCTATTTGTGGGAAAGCAAAATTTGGTTTATTGTAGAGCAAATAGTTGTGAAAACACTGTGTAGGGACTGCAAACTAAAGCCGGTTACTGTGTATTGCTAATAGACTGTGTGAAGAAACACAATAAAGGAACGTTTTGTTTCAACTTGCTTGGGTCACTGCCGTTTTACTGCGTATCCCACATCCTAGATATCACTGAATGAAATTTTTCAGTTGTAAATCTTTATTCATTACATAGTGGAATGTGTTCAGAACAATAAAACCTAAAAATGATCAACGTAAATCACAACTAATATCCCATGGAGGTCGGGATTTGGAATGATGCTCAAAAGCAAAGTGGAAAATGAAGTTACAGGCTGATCCAACTTCAGTGGAAATGCCTCAAGACAAGGAAATGATGCTCAGTAGTGTGTGTGACCTGTATGATCTCCCTACAATGCCTGGGCATGCTCCTGATGAGGCGGCGGATGGTCTCCTGAGGGATCTCCTCCCAGACCTGGACTAAAGCATCCGTCAACTCCTGGACAGTCTGTGGTGCAAAGTGACGTTGGTGGATGGAGCGAGACATGATGTTCCAGATGTGTTCAATCGGATTCAGGTCTGGGGAACGGGCGGGCCAGGCCATAGCTTCAATGCCTTCATCTTGCAGGAACCGCTGACACACACCAGCCACATGAGGTCTGGCATGGTCCTGCATTAGGAGGAACCCAGGGCCAACCACACCAGCACATGGTCTCACAAGGGGTCTGAGGATCTCATCTTGGTGCCTAATGGCAGTCAGGCTACCTCTGGCGAGCACATGGAGGGCTGCGCGGCCCTCCAAAGAAATGCCACCCCACACACGTGCTCAGTGTGAACCTGCTTTCATCTGTGAAGAGCACAGGGCGCCAGTGAGCGAATTTACCAATCCTGGTGTTGTATGGCAAATGCCAAGGGTTCTGCACGATGTTGGGCTGTGAGCACAACCCCATCTGTGGATGTCGGGCCCTCAGACCATCCTCATGGAGTCGGTTTCTAACAGTATGTGCAGACACATGCACATTTGTGACCTGCTGGAGATCATTTTGCAGGGCTCTGGCAGTGCTCCTCTTGTTCCTCCTTGCACAAAGGCTGAGGTATCGGTCCTGCTGCTGGGTAGTTGTCCTCCTACAGCCCCCTCCACGTCTCCTGGTGTACTGGCCTGTCTCCTGGTAGCTTCTCAAGCCTCTGAACACTACGCTGACAGACGCAGCAAACCTTCTTGTCACAGCTCGCATTGATGTGCCATCCTGAATGAGCTGCACTACCTGAGCCACTTGTGTGGGTTGTAGAATCCGTCTCATGCTACCACGAGTGTGAAAGCACAACCAACATTCAAAAGTGACCAAAACATCAGCCAGAAAGCATTGGTACTGAGATGTGGTCTGTGGTCCCCACCTACAGAACCACTCCTTTATTGAGCATGTGAAATTGATTGTCAGCAGTGTTGTTCCTAAGTGGACAGTTTGATTTCACAGAAGTTTTATTTACTTGGAGTTATATTCTGTTTAAGTGTTCCCTTTATTTTTTAGAGCAGTAGATATATATATATATATATTGGGTTGGAAAAGATATAAAGGTAAAATATTGTGGTTGCATAAATTTGCACGCCCTTACACATACTTTGTTGCAGTCCCCTGTGAATTTCTGGCAGCATTCAGACTTCTGGGTTGGGGTCTATCAGAATTGGCGATCTTTGCCCGCATGTCCTTGCAGTAGCTACATATGTATCAGGGTCATCTCCTGTGTACAGCGCCCTCTTCAGGTCAGTACAGATTGTCACTTGGGTTCAAGTCTAGGCTCGGCCATTCCTAAATTTCCATCTTCTTCTGGTGAAGCCGTTCTTTTGGTTATTTGCAGGTCGTTTAGAGTCGTTGTCGCTGAAATGTATCTTCAGCTTTTTAGCAGAGGCCGGAAAGTTTTGTTGCAAAATTGACTGCTATTTGGACTGACTAAAAGCCTAAAGCCTCAATTTCAGCTGCAGAAAAAAAAATCCCCAAAGCATAATGCTATCTCCACCATGCCTAACTGTGGGAATGGTGATTTTCTGGTGATGCCCAGTGTCAGCTTTGAACCTTTTTAAATTACGACCAAAGAGTTTCCCCTTGGTCCCATTAGACATGAAACATTCACCACATGCTCCAGGCTGGCGTCATGAAGGTTTTGTAGAACATCGCCAGCTTGGATGTCTTTCTATGTAGGAAAAGGTTTCTGTCTTTCCACCCAACTGCACAGGCCGGACATAAGAATACGGTAGATTGTGGTCACACGTAGAATATAATCCACCTCTCCTGTCTCCCCTTTTCCTCATAGTTTGTAGTGTGCGAGCAGCAGGGCCCTCATTCCTCCTGGTATCTGTTTTGAACTGTATTTCTGTTATGCTGTAATGTCTATTGTCTGTACAAGTCCCCTCTATAATTTGTAAAGCACTGCGGAATATGATGGTGCTATAGAAACAAAATTATTATTATTATTATTATTATTATTATTATTATTATTATTATTAATCAGGACCAATTTTCTTCTTGTCTTTTCATCATCTTTTGAGTCCAGTTCTAAGTAACATCACTGTTGTGCTAAATTTCAGCCTCTTCTTGATAAATCTTCAGCGATCCACGGTAGATCTTGCACCTTCTCTTGACTTTCCACATGGAGATCCTTTGCTGTGTTGTCAGCTGTTTAGGACCAGAAAATGTCAGCGACACTTCCTCTGGGGTTAATCAGAATACAATGTAACATGAGGGGAAATGTGCTCGATTCTGTGCACAACCCCAGTCCTGATTATAGGAGGGTGCTCACATTTACAACCAGACTCAAATATTGTGCTTGCATTTTTATTTTCCCCATTATAATGTTTTCATTTTTTTTTGTCTCAATGGATTTATCCAGATTAGAGAGGACATTAAAGGTGGGGAAAGTTTTGAAATGATTCTCCTTGGTAAGATGTATTACATGATGAAAACCTGGCATTTTACCAGGGGTGTGTAGACTTTTTCTATCCAGTGTGATCCTGATGAGGCGGTGCAGTTCTTACATACTGATGACGGATTGTTCCTTCCCCTATAGATCATAAAGGACATCACGCTGCTGGGACTGGAGGCCGCGCTGCTGGTCGCTGACGCTCTGCTGCTCCTCACCTGGGTGTTATCGGACCCCGTGATCTGTGCCCAGAATGTGAGCGCTGGCATTAAGGTGACGCACCCGTGAGATCACTGCTTGTAGTACTAGTCATGGTAACAGTCTCAGGCCGCACAGCAGTGCTGACCTCGCACAAAGACACAAAGCCGCAGCTCTAATACGGACTTATCGCTTCATTTCTCGCCCTTTTCGAGATCTATGCGTTTATTCACTGACAGCAAGCACTCACTGCCCGCCTTCCATCCAGAGACTTTAATGTTTCTCTCCGGCTGATAGATTCTGTCTCCACTGATACATTCTGATCATATTGTTACAAAGTGACTTTATAACAAATCCTCACTCTTTAGATAACTTATTTCTGGTGGTCTGACTGCCAAGACCTCCACTGATGCAGAGAGGGGGGCTCTGCAGTGCCCAGTTAGGTGGTCCTGGGGTCCGCTCCGACCATTGACTACGGACCTGCTGGGGATAGTCGCTGTCTGCGATCACCTTTTTCTGACAGTTCCATAGAGAATAACCGGAAGAGCTCAGCCATCGCTTTATTCTAATGGGGGAATTAAAAGCCCCCAGATTAGACCCAGGGGACCAGTGATTTACTCCCGAACCTCAGGGTGGGTGACGTCCTCTAAACATGGGAAGATTCCTTTAAGTCCATCTCGGTTCTCAGCTGCTGAATGTAAAAGAGAAAGTTCCCACTGACTGATCTTGTGGACCTGACTGGCCCTTTAAATCATTGACGCCTGCAAGTTCCCTGTCAGACCTGAATTCGAGGGGTCCTGTGGGGGGTCTCGCTCTACCCCTGTCCTTACCCCAGGTCCAGCCACCCCTTTATTTTTTGCAGAATATTACAATGATCCATGTAACGTCAGTCGTCCACTTCTCGCCCTCCCCAGGCTGCGGATCGGGCCACGTTCTGTGACGTCTCCAGGACTCGGCTCTGCTCCTCCAAGTACATGGACTTCTGGACCGCTCTACTGCTCGGATTCAAGGTGCTCCATTATTTTATATCAAATCCTTCCATCCGTCATGTACGGGTGTGAGCTGTGATCCTGGCAGCCTCTTCATGAACCAGGAGGCCCAGGATGAACACAGCTGCAGAAGAATCCAGGTTATACAATGCTCCCTGTGATTCGCTTCTTCCCTCTGAACTCCTCTCTTCTGTGCCTTGCAGGCCATGTTTCTGGTTTACGGTACATATTTGGCCGGTCTGACCAAGAATATCAGCACTCCTCCGGTGAACCAGTCCCTGGTGATCATGGTGGGCAGCAGCCTGGTGATGGTGGCCACTGGGGTCGTCCTATTAGTGTCACGCTTCTTCTATAACTGGCCCAGCCTGGTCTATGGGGTGACGGCCGGCAGCGTCCTCCTCTGCACGACAACCATCACCTGCCTCATCTTCATCCCGCAGGTAAAACTGTCCACACCCAGACGTTATCCCAGACACACCTGTCCTACACCGCCGACCAAACCGCGTCATATAGCACACAGGGCAGTATGATAGCGGTTATATTCCTGTACATAGGAGCAGTATTATAGCAGTTATATTCCTGTACATAGGGACAGTATTATAGTAGTTATATTCCTGTACATAGGGGCAGTATTATAGTAGTTATATTCTTGTACATAGGGAGCAGTATTATAGTAGTTATATTCTTGTACATAGGGGCAGTATTATAGTAGTTATATTCTTATACATAGGGGGCAGTATTATAGTAGTTATATTCTTGTACATAGGAGCAGTATTATAGTAGTTATATTCTTGTATATAGGGGCAGTATTATAGTAGTTATATTCTTGTACATAGGAGCAGTATTATAGTAGTTATATTCTTGTACATAAGGGCAGTATTATAGTAGTTATATTCTTGACATAGGAGCAGTATTATAGTAGTTATATTCTTATACATAGGGGGCAGTATTATAGTAGTTATATTCTTGTACATAGGGGCAGTATTATAGTAGTTATATTCTTGTACATAGGAGCAGTATTATAGTAGTTATATTCTTGTACATAGGGGCAGTATTATAGTAGTTATATTCTTGTACATAGGGGCAGTATTATAGTAGTTATATTCTTGTACATAGGGGCAGTATTATAGTAGTTATATTCTTGTACATAGGAGCGGTATTATAGTAGTTATATTCTTGTATATAGGGGCAGTATTATAGTAGTTATATTCTTGTACATAGGGGCAGTATTATAGTAGTTATATTCCTGTACATAGGGGCAGTATTATAGTAGTTATATTCCTGTACATAGGGGCATTATTATAGTAGTTATATTCCTGTACATAGGGACAGTATTATAGTAGTTATATTCTTGTATATAGGGGCAGTATTATAGTATTTATATTCTTGTACATAGGGGCAGTATTATAGTAGTTATATTCTTGTACATAGGAGCAGTATTATAGTAACTATATTCTTGTACATAGGAGCAGTATTATAGTAGTTATATTCTTGTACATAGGAGCAGTATTATAGTAGTTATATTCTTGTACATAGGGGCAGTATTATAGTAGTTATATTCTTGTACATAGGGGCAGTATTATAGTAGTTATATTCTTGTACATAGGAGCGGTATTATAGTAGTTATATTCTTGTACATAGGAGCAGTATTATAGTAGTTATATTCTTGTACATAGGGGCAGTATTATAGTAGTTATATTCCTGTACATAGGGGCATTATTATAGTAGTTATATTCCTGTACATAGGGACAGTATTATAGTAGTTATATTCTTGTATATAGGGGCAGTATTATAGTATTTATATTCTTGTACATAGGGGCAGTATTATAGTAGTTATATTCTTGTACATAGGAGCAGTATTATAGTAACTATATTCTTGTACATAGGAGCAGTATTATAGTAGTTATATTCTTGTACATAGGAGCAGTATTATAGTAGTTATATTCTTGTACATAGGGGCAGTATTATAGTAGTTATATTCTTGTACATAGGGGCAGTATTATAGTAGTTATATTCTTGTACATAGGAGCAGTATTATAGTAGTTATATTCCTGTACATAGGGACAGTATTATAGTAGTTATATTCTTGTATATAGGGGCAGTATTATAGTATTTATATTCTTGTACATAGGGGCAGTATTATAGTAGTTATATTCTTGTACATAGGAGCAGTATTATAGTAGTTATATTCTTGTACATAGGAGCAGTATTATAGTAGTTATATTCTTGTACATAGGGGCAGTATTATAGTAGTTATATTCCTGTACATAGGGACAGCATTATAGTAGTTATAATTCCTGTACATAGGGGCATTATTATATTAGTTATATTCCTGTACATTGGGGCAGTATTATAGTAGTTAAATTCTCTTACATAGGAGCAATATTATAGTAGTTATATTCTTGTACATAAGAGCAGTATTATAGTAGTTATATTCTTGTATATAGGGGCAGTATTATAGTAGTTATATTTTTGTACATAGGGGCAGTATTATAGTAGTTATATTCTTGTACATAGGAGCAGTATTATAGTAGTTATATTCCTGTACATAGGGGCAGTATTATAGTAGTTATATTCTTGTACATAGGGAGCAGTATTATAGTAGTTATATTCTTGTACATAGGGAGCAGTATTATAGTAGTTATATTCTTGTACATAGGGAGCAGTATAATAGTAGTTATATTCTTGCACATAGAGGCAGTATTATAGTAGTTATATTCTTGTACATAGGGGCAGTATTATAGTAGTTATATTCTTGTACATAGGAGCAGTATTATAGTAGTTATATTTTTGTACATAGTGGCAGTATTATAGTAGTTATATTCTTGTACATAGGAGCAGTATTATAGTAACTATATTCTTGTACATAGGAGCAGTATTATAGTAGTTATATTCTTGTACATAGGAGCAGTATTATAGTAGTTATATTCCTGTACATAGGGGCAGTATTATAGTAGTTATATTCTTGTACATAGGGAGCAGTATTATAGTAGTTATATTCTTGTACATAGGAGCAGTATTATAGCAGTTATATTCTTGTACATAGGGGCAGTATTATAGTAGTTATATCCTTGTATATAGGAGCAGTATTATAGTAGTTATATTCTTGTACATAGGGAGCAGTATTATAGTAGTTATATTCTTGTACATAGGGAGCAGTATTATAGTAGTTATATTCTTGCACATAGAGGCAGTATTATAGTAGTTATATTCTTGTACTTAGGGGCAGTATTATAGTAGTTATATTCTTGTACATAGGAGCAGTATTATAGTAGTTATATTTTTGTACATAGTGGCAGTATTATAGTAGTTATATTCTTGTACATAGGAGCAGTATTATAGTAACTATATTCTTGTACATAGGAGCAGTATTATAGTAGTTATATTCTTGTACATAGGAGCAGTATTATAGTAGTTATATTCCTGTACATAGGGGCAGTATTATAGTAGTTATATTCTTGTACATAGGGAGCAGTATTATAGTAGTTATATTCTTGTACATAGGAGCAGTATTATAGCAGTTATATTCTTGTACATAGGGGCAGTATTATAGTAGTTATATCCTTGTATATAGGAGCAGTATTATAGTAGTTATATTCTTGTACATAGGGAGCAGTATTATAGTAGTTATATTCTTGTACATAGGGAGCAGTATAATAGTAGTTATATTCTTGCACATAGAGGCAGTATTATAGTAGTTATATTCTTGTACATAGGGGCAGTATTATAGTAGTTATATTCTTGTACATAGGAGCAGTATTATAGTAGTTATATTTTTGTACATAGTGGCAGTATTATAGTAGTTATATTCTTGTACATAGGAGCAGTATTATAGTAACTATATTCTTGTACATAGGAGCAGTATTATAGTAGTTATATTCTTGTACATAGGGAGCAGTATTATAGTAGTTATATTCTTGTACATAGGAGCAGTATTATAGCAGTTATATTCTTGTACATAGGGGCAGTATTATAGTAGTTATATCCTTGTATATAGGAGCAGTATTATAGTAGTTATATTCTTGTACATAGGGAGCAGTATTATAGTAGTTATATTCTTGTACATAGGGAGCAGTATTATAGTAGTTATATTCTTGCACATAGAGGCAGTATTATAGTAGTTATATTCTTGTACATAGGGGCAGTATTATAGTAGTTATATTCTTGTACATAGGAGCAGTATTATAATAGTTATATTCTTGTACATAGGGGGCAGTATTATAATAGTTATATTCTTGCACATAGGGGCAGTATTATAGTAGTTATATTCTTGTATATAGGGGCAGTATTATAGTAGTTATATTCTTGCACATAGGAGCAGTATTATAGTAGTTATATTTTTGTACATAGCAGCAGTATTATAGTAGTTATATTCTTGTACACAGGAGCAGTATTATAGTAGTTATATTCTTGTACATAGGGGCAGTATTATAGTAGTTATATTCCTGTACATAGGAGCAGTATTATAGTAGTTACATTCTTGGACATAGGGGCAGTATTATAGTAGTTATATTCTTTTACATAGGGGGCAGTATTATAGTAGTTATATTCTTGTACATAGGAGCAGTATTATAGTAGTTATATTCTTATACATAGGGGCAGTATTATAGTAGTTATATTCTTGTACATAGGTGCAGTATTATAGTAGTTATAGTTATATTCTTGTATATAGGAGCAGTATTATAGTAGTTATATTCTTGTACATAGGGGCAGTATTATAGTAGTTATATCCTTGTACATAGGAGCAGTATTATAGTAGTTATATTCTTGTACATAGGGAGCAGTATTATAGTAGTTATATTCTTGTACATAGGGGCAGTATTATAGTAGTTATATTCTTGTACATAGGGGCAGTATTATAGTAGTTATATTCTTGTACATAGGGGGCAGTATTATAGTAGTTATATTTTTGTACATAGGGGAAGTATTATAGTAGTTATATTCTTGTACATAGGGGCAGCATTATAGTAGTTATATTTTTGTACATAGGGGCAGTATTATAGTAGTTATATTCTTGTACATAGGGGCAGCATTATAGTATTTGTACAGTATTGTTACAGATTCTGGCTCCTTCATGTCACTACAGGTACATGCACAACCTGTAATTATAGGGACATGATGCCACACTACGCGTTTCCAGTCCCCTGTTATTATATATGTGTGTGATGCTGCTGGTTCTGGACAGTTTCTTTGGGGAGCAGCCCAGAGGGAGAAGCAGATGTCGGATGCTCATGTGTCCAGTAGGCGGCAGCAGAACACCTCACGGGATAAGATATTGTGCATTGGGCGGCTGCGCTGACATCAGCATTGATACTTGTTGCATCCTTCTCGCATCCTTCCAGCATCATCCATATGTCTGATTCGGAGCGTATGACCTAGCGGGTTTCTGCAGTGATCAGAGCAGATGATTCCTTCTAGCAGTGATTGTATACAGGTATTGTGATGGCTCCGGGCTGCAGAGACCTCCTCATGTCCCATCCTATCTGCAGGGAGCCACATGAGACAATACAGGAATGGTTCTTACCCCACCATAATAGCAGGGTCATCGTCGCCATACCGCCGGCCTCGGAGACCATGTTATTCCTGACTAGACCTGTGCAGCTTAGAGATGATATAGGACAGTGCTCCCCAACTCCGGTCCTCAAGACCGCACAACAGGTCATGTTTTCAGGATTTCCTTAGTATTGCACAGGTGATAATTCCATCACCTGTGCAATACTAAGGAATTCCTGAAAACATGACCTGTTGGTGGCTCTTGAGGACCGGAGTTGGGGACCACTGATAAAGGAGATGGAGCGAGGACCAGGGCCCTTACTGAAGCTGTCCAGGATCGCTCACCCCACAGCGCCACCCCTGACTACAGGCTCTATGGGATACTGCAGCTCCAGAAAAGAGAATGGAGCTCAGCAGTAATACCTCACACAACCATGGACACATGGGGCGCTCTTTCCGCAGCCATGTTTTTCTGCTAGTGGACAGCCCCGTCACAGCGATTTCCTCTCACTGTCAGTACAGGAGGAGTTGGCCATGATCGGATGTGATGTATGAAGGACCATCCGCACAATCAGAACTGCCCGAATAATACAATGAAACATAACTAGACGGAAAGATCCTGACAATGAAACACGGCCTGAGCCGGGAATCCTGATAGACATGTGTAGAAGACCCTGGGGCATCTCCCTGCCGCCATCATTACATCCATGTGCATGGCGGAGGGAGGAGGGGGATGCAGCTGCAGCTTCTCTCCTCCAGGGTCTGTGAGCACATAGTAACATAGTAACATAGTTAGTAAGGCCGAAAAAAGACATTTGTCCATCCAGTTCAGCCTATTTTCCATCATAATAAATCTTCAGATCTACGTCCTTCTACAGAACCTAATAATTGTATGATACAATATTGTTCTGCTCCAGGAAGACATCCAGGCCTCTCTTGAACCCCTCGACTGAGTTCGCCATCACCACCTCCTCAGGCAAGCAATTCCAGATTCTCACTGCCCTAACAGTAAAGAATCCTCTTCTATGTTGGTGGAAAAACCTTCTCTCCTCCAGACGCAAAGAATGCCCCCTTGTGCCCGTCACCTTCCTTGGTATAAACAGATCCTCAGCGAGATATTTGTATTGTCCCCTTATATACTTATACATGGTTATTAGATCGCCCCTCAGTCGTCTTTTTTCTAGACTAAATAATCCTAATTTCGCTAATCTATCTGGGTATTGTAGTTCTCCCATCCCCTTTATTAATTTTGTTACCCTCCTTTGTACTCTCTCTAGTTCCATTATATCCTTCCTGAGCACCGGTGCCCAAAACTGGACACAGTACTCCATGTGCGGTCTAACTAGGGATTTGTACAGAGGCAGTATAATGCTCTCATCATGTGTTTCCAGACCTCTTTTAATGCACCCCATGATCCTGGCACTGGCTGCTCCAGGTAAGTTTATCATTAACTAGGATCCCCAAGTCCTTCTCCCTGTCAGATTTACCCAGTGGTTTCCCGTTCAGTGTGTAATGGTGATATTGATTCCTTCTTCCCATGTGTATAACCTTACATTTATCATTGTTAAACCTCATCTGCCACCTTTCAGCCCAAGTTTCCAACTTATCCAGATCCATCTGTAGCAGAATACTATCTTCTCTTGTATTAACTGCTTTACATAGTTTTGTATCATCTGCAAATATCGATATTTTACTGTGTAAACCTTCTACCAGATCATTAATGAATATGTTGAAGAGAAGAGGTCCCAATACCGACCCCTGCGGTCCCCACTGGTCACAGCGACCCAGTTAGAGACTATACCATTTATAACCACCCTCTGCTTTCTATCACTAAGCCAGTTACTAACCCATTTACACACATTTTCCCCCAGACCAAGCATTCTCATTTTGTGTACCAACCTCTTGTGCGGCACGGTATCAAACGCTTTGGAAAAATCGAGATATACCACGTCCAATGACTCACCGTGGTCCAGCCTATAGCTTACCTCTTCATAAAAACTGATTAGATTGGTTTGACAGGAGCGATTTCTCATAAACCCATGCTGATATGGAGTTAAACAGTTGTTCTCATTGAGATAATCCAGAATAACATCCCTCAGAAACCCTTCAAATATTTTACCAACAATAGAGGTTAGACTTACTGGCCTATAATTTCCAGGTTCACTTTTAGAGCCCTTTTTGAATATTGGCACCACATTTGCTATGCGCCAGTCCTGCGGAACAGACCCTGTCGCTATAGAGTCCCTAAAAATAAGAAATAATGGTTTATCTATTACATTACTTAGTTCTCTTAGTACTCGTGGGTGTATGCCATCCGGACCCGGAGATTTATCTATCACACCCGCCACAGAAGGAAAACCACTGACGATCAGCAGCTCACACCCAACACTACGGGTTCAGGAAGGGAAGATAGGGCAGTTTTATGCCACAAGCCAGTCTCCATATGTAAAGCAAAGTCCAAAACCTCCTGTCCAATCAATACTCCCCCAACTTGATGATCCGAAACAGGAGAAGTCCTCAGAATGGGCGCTACCTGATCCGCTACCCTGGGGGGCCGCTCTGTTAAGCTCCAGTGGACTTCTGGGGCGGCAGCCCCCTCTTTACTGTGTGGACTTGGATGTTGATACTTTGAGCCCCCATTATAACAGGCAGGGTACAGAGGTGACATCTTTCTGGTGTGTACCCAGTGTACTTCAGAACCAGTGTGTTAAAGGAGCACTGCAAGAAAACACACACCGTGTAATACCTGGTGCCTGGCCAGAGGGGGCAGAGTTTTCTGTTTCGGGGTCATGCGCTGCCTCTCTAGAACTTGCATTGGCATTGATTGGGTTTACATAAAGTATCTTTAGTCTTATTATGGGTGCAACTAGTGTTTGCAGCTGCAAATCAGCGAATGTCTGTGGTCCCCTGTGTGCTGGCTCCCCTCCCCCTATTCTGAGGGTCTGAATGAATTTCTGATAACACATGGCTCTATTCTGTCCCGCAGCTTTTGCAATGGAAGCAGTTTCAAGAAGACCCGAGTCAGAGCACCGTGCAGATGGCCAAGTACTTCGCCAGTCCCTGCAAGAGCATGAGGTCTATGTACAGCGAAGAGCAAATCTACCAGCTGCTGGGAGAGAACACCTCCATGAGACGGCTGCTGACCGAGGCGAGTCTGACCCACGCGCCCAGGCCTTGATTGGGCCTCGGCACCTCCAGCCCGGCCTCGGCACCCCCCAGCTCAGGATCGGCACCTCCAGCCCGGCCTCGGCACCCCCCAGCCCGGCCATCGCACCCCCCAGCATCCCCCAGCCCAGCCTCGGCACCCCCCAGCCCGACCTCGGCACCCCCCAGCCCGGCCTTCGCACCCCCATCCTCTGCACCCTCAGCTCGGCCTCGGCATCCCCCAGCCCGGCCTCGGCACCCCCCAGCCCAGCCTCGGCACCCCCCCAGCCCGGCCTCGGCACCCCCGGCCCAGATGTAACTGATCTATAGACACTAGTGGTGTAACTAGAGTTGGATGTGCCCCGTCCTAGTATATATACAGTATCTCCCATCCTGGTATACATGTAAAAGTCTGTGCACCCCTGGTCAGAATTACTGTTATTGTGAACAGTTAAGCTAGTTGAAGATGAAATGATCTAACAGGCCTAAAGTTACAGATGATGCATTTACTTTTAAACAAAAAAATAAATATATTTTTTCATCTTTTACATTTTAAAAATTACAAAAAGGAAAAGTGGGTTGATGCAAAAGTTTGGGCACCCTGCATGGCTAGTACCTAGTAGCACCCCCTTTTGCAAGTATCTTTTATCCATTCTTCCTCGGAGAATTACTCCAGTTCTGTGAGATTCCTGAGTCGTCTTCCATCCTCTGCTATTTTGATGTCTAGATAATGATTTTCAATGATGCTCAGATCAGGGGACTGTGAGGGCCATTGTAAAACCTTCAGCTTGTCTCTTTTGAGGTTATCTATTGTGGATTCTGACGTGGATCATTATCCATGTGTAGCAGTCATCCTCTTCCTCTTTTCACCTTCAGCTTTTTTACTGATGGTGTTATGTTTGCATGAAGAATTTGTTGAAATGTCATTGAATCCATTCTTCTCTCTAACCATGAAATATTTCCTGTGCCATTGGCTGCAACACAACCCCAAATCATGATTGATCCTCCTCCAGGCTTAATGATTGGCTAGATGTTCTTTTCTTGTAATTCTGTGCCCCTTTTTCTCCACACATACCTCTGATCATTGTGGTCAGAGAGTTCCATTTTATCTTCATCGACTGTTATGAACTGGTGATTTAGAACCACAATGGACCTGGTGGTTAAGAGCACTGAAAATGACCTGATAGTTACTAATAACATAGGACGAGCTCTGAGACGTGGGAACTCTGCTGACCGCAATCCCTAATCCTATCACACCACACTAGAGGTAGCCGTGGAGCGCTCCTGACCAGACCTAGGCGCCTCGGGCACAGCCTGAGAAACTAGCTAGCCTGAAGAAAGAAAAATAAGCCTACCTTGCCTCAGAGAAATTCCCCAAAGGAAAAGGCAGCCCCCCACATATAATGACTGTGAGTAAAGATGGAAATACAAACACAGAGATGAAATAGATTTTAGCAAAGTGAGGCCCGACTTACTGAATAGACCGATGATAGGAAAGATAGCTTTGCGATCAGCACAAAAACCTACAAACAACCACGCAGAGGGCGCAAAAAGACCCTCCGCACCGACTAACGGTACGGAGGTGCTCCCTCTGCGTCCCAGAGCTTCCAGCAAGCAAAACAAACGAATATAGCAAGCTGGACAGAAAAAATAGCAAACAAAAGTAACACAAGCAGAACTTAGCTTATGCAGTGCAGACAGGCCACAAGAACGATCCAGGAGAGAGCAAGACCAATACTGGAACATTGACTGGAGGCCAGGAACAAAGAACTAGGTGGAGATAAATAGAACAGCACCTAACGACTTAACCTCGTCACCTGAGGAAGGAAACTCAGAAGCCGCAGCCCCACTCACATCCACCAGAGGAAGCTCATGGACAGAACCAGCCGAAGTACCACTCATGACCACAGGAGGGAGCCTGACCACAGAATTCACAACAGTACCCCCCCCCCCTTGAGGAGGGGTCACCGAACCCTCACCAGAGCCCCCAGGCCGACCAGGATGAGCCAAATGAAAGGCACGAACCAGATCGGCAGCATGAACATCAGAGGCAAAGACCCAGGAATTATCTTCCTGACCATAACCCTTCCACTTAACCAGGTACTGGAGTTTCCGTCTCGAAATACGAGAATCCAAAATCTTCTCCACTATATACTCCAACTCCCCCTCAACCAAAACCGGGGCAGGAGGATCAACGGATGGAACCACAGGTGCCACGTATCTCCGCAACAATGACCTATGGAATACATTATGGATGGAAAAAGAAGCTGGGAGGGTCAAACGAAAAGTCACAGGATTAAGAACCTCAGAAATCCTATACGGACCAATGAAACGAGGCTTAAACTTAGGAGAGGAAACTTTCATAGGAATATAACGAGACGACAACAAAACCAAATCCCCAACACGAAGTCGGGGACCCACACAGCGCCTGCGGTTAGCGAAACGTTGAGCCTTCTCCTGGGACAATGTCAAATTGTCCACTACATGAGTCCAAATCTGCTGCAACCTATCCACCACAGTATCCACACCAGGACACTCCGAAGACTCAACCTGCCCTGAAAAGAAACGAGGATGGAAACCAGAATTGCAGAAAAACGGCGAAACCAAAGTAGCCGAGCTGGCCCGATAATTAAGGGCGAACTCAGCCAACGGCAAAAAGGACACCCAATCATCCTGATCAGCAGAAACAAAACATCTCAAATATGTTTCCAAGGTCTGATTGGTTCGTTCAGTTTGGCCATTTGTCTGAGGATGGAAAGCCGAGGAAAAAGACAAATCAATGCCCATCCTATCACAAAAGGCTCGCCAAAACCTCGAAACAAACTGGGAACCTCTGTCCGAAACGATGTTCTCCGGAATGCCATGTAAACGAACCACATGCTGGAAAAACAATGGCACCAAATCAGGGCAATTTAGACAAGGGTACCAAATGGACCATCTTAGAGAAGCGATCACAAACCACCCAGATGACCGACATCTTTTGAGAGACGGGGAGATCCGAAATAAAATCCATAGAGATATGTGTCCAGGGCCTCTTCGGGACCGGCAAGGGCAAAAGCAACCCACTGGCACGAGAACAGCAGGGCTTAGCCCGAGCACAAATCCCACAGGACTGCACAAACGAACGCACATCCCGCGACAGAGACGGCCACCAAAAGGATCTAGCCACCAAATCTCTGGTACCAAAGATTCCAGGATGACCAGCCAACACCGAACAATGAACCTCAGAGATATCTCTACTCGTCCATTTATCAGGGACAAACAGTTTCTCCGCTGGGCAACGGTCAGGTCTATTAGCCTGAAATTTTCGCAGCACCCGCCGCAAATCAGGGGACATGGCAGACAAAATTACCCCCTCTTTGAGAATACCCGCCGGCTCAGGCAAACCCGGAGAGTCGGGCACATAACTCCTAGACAGGGCATCCGCCTTCACATTCTTAGAGCCCGGAAGGTACGAAACCACAAAGTCAAAACGGGAGAAAAACAGCGACCAACGAGCCTGTCTAGGATTCAACCGTTTGGCAGACTCGAGATAAGTCAAGTTCTTGTGATCAGTCAAGACCACCACGCGATGCTTAGCTCCTTCAAGCCAATGACGCCACTCCTCGAATGCCCACTTCATGGCCAGCAACTCTCGATTGCCAACATCATAATTACACTCAGCAGGCAAAAACTTCCTGGAAAAGAAGGCACATGGTTTCATCACCGAGCCATCAGAACTTCTTTGCGACAAAACAGCCCCTGCTCCAATCTCAGAAGCATCAACCTCGACCTGGAACGGGAGCGAAACATCTGGCTGGCACAACACAGGGGCAGAAGAAAAACGACGCTTCAACTCCTGAAAAGCTTCCACAGCAGCAGAAGACCAATTGACCACATCAGCACCCTTCTTGGTTAAATCAGTCAACGGTTTAGCAATACTAGAAAAATTATTGATGAAGCGACGATAAAAATTAGCAAAGCCCAGGAACTTTTGCAGACTCTTCAGAGATGTCGGCTGAGTCCAATCATAAATGGCCTGAACTTTAACAGGGTCCATCTCGATAGTAGAAGGGGAAAAAATGAAACCCAAAAATGAAACCTTCTGAACACCAAAGAGACACTTTGACCCCTTCACAAACAAAGAATTTGCACGCAGGACCTGGAACACCATTCTAACCTGCTTCACGTGAGATTCCCAATCATCCGAGAAGACCAAAATATCATCCAAGTATACAATCAGGAATTTATCCAGGTACTCTTGGAAGATGTCATGCATAAAGGACTGAAATACTGATGGATAATTGGAAAGCCCGAATGGCATAACCAGGTACTCAAAATGGCCCTCGGGCGTATTAAATGCTGTTTTCCATTCATCGCCCTGTTTAATACGCACAAGATTATACGCACCACAAAGATCTATCTTGGTGAACCAACTAGCCCCCTTAATCCGAGCAAACAAATCAGACAGCAGCGGCAAGGGGTACTGAAATTTGACTGTGATTTTATTTAGAAGGCGGTAATCAATACAAGGTCTCAACGAACCATCCTTCTTGGCCACAAAAAAGAACCCTGCTCCCAATGGCAACGACGACGGGCGAATATGACCCTTCTCCAAGGATTCCTTTACGTAACTCCGCATAGCGGCGTGCTCAGGCACAGACAAATTAAACAGTCGACCTTTAGGAAATTTACTACCAGGAATCAAATCGATAGCACAATCACAATCCCTATGCGGAGGTAGGGCACTGGACTTGGGCTCATCAAATACATCCCGGTAATCTGACAAAAACTCTGGGACCTCAGAAGGGGTGGATGATGAAATAGACAGAAATGGAACATCACCATGTACCCCCTGACAACCCCAGCTGGACACAGACAGATTTCCAATCCAATACTGGGTTATGGACTTGTAGCCATGGCAACCCCAACACGACCACATCATGCAGATTATGCAACACCAAAAAGCGAATATCCTCCTGATGCGCAGGAGCCATGCACATGGTCAGTTGGGTCCAGTACTGAGGCTTATTCTTGGCCAAAGGCGTAGCATCAATTCCTCTCAATGGAATAGGACACTGCAAGGGCTCCAAGAAAAACCCACAGCGCCTAGCATACTCCAAGTCCATCAAATTCAGGGCAGCGCCTGAATCCACAAATACCATGACAGAATACGATGACAAAGAGCAGATCAAAGTAACGGACAAAAGAAATTTCGACTGTACCGTACCAATGGTGGCAGACATAGTGGAATCACCACAGTAAAAACACAGCCGATTCCGACGTCTGTGTTATTGCCGTTCAGCTCTGGTCAAAGTCCTATCACATTGCATAGGCTCAGGTTTATGCTCAGATAATACCGCCAAATGGTGCACAGTTTTACGCTCACGTAAGCGTCGATCGATCTGAATGGCCAAAGACATAGACTCATTCAGACCAGCAGGCATAGGGAATCCCACCATGACATCCTTAAGGGCTTCAGAGAGACCCTTTCTGAAAATTGCTGCCAGCGCACATTCATTCCATTGAGTGAGCACAGACCACTTCCTAAACTTCTGACAATATATCTCTACCTCATCCTGACCCTGACACAGAGCCAGCAAATTTTTCTCTGCCTGATCCACTGAATTAGGTTCATCATACAGCAATCCGAGCGCCAGAAAAAAACGCATCAATATCACATAATGCAAGATCTCCTGGCGCAAGGGAAAATGCCCAGTCTTGAGGGTCGCCACGTAATAAAGAAATAATGATCTTAACTTGTTGAACTGGGTCACCAGAGGAGCGGGGTTTCAAAGCCAGAAATAGTTTACAATTATTTTTAAAACTCAGAAACTTAGCTCTATCTCCAGAAAACAAATCAGGAATAGGAATTCTTGGTTCTAACAGAATTCTGAACCACAAAGTCTTGAATATTTTGTACTCTTGCAGTGAGATGATCCACACAAGAAGACAGGCCTTTTATGTCCATCACTACACCTGTGTCCTGAACCACCCAAATGTCTAGGGGAAAAGAAAGACAAAACACAGTGCAAAGAAAAAAAATGGTCTCAGAACTTCTCTTTTCCCTCTATTGAGAAGCATTAGTACTTTGGGCCTCCAGTATTGTTATGAACAGGTGATTCAGAACCACAATGGACCTGGTGGTTAAGAGCACACAAAGTGACCTGATAGTTACTAATAACATAGGACGAGCGCTGAGACGTGGGAACTCTGCTGACCGCAATCCCTAATCCTATCACACCACACTAGAGGTAGCCGTGGAGCGCTCCTGACCAGACCTAGGCGCCTCGGGCACAGCCTGAGAAACTAGCTAGCCTGAAGAAAGAAAAATAAGCCTACCTTGCCTCAGAGAAATTCCCCAAAGGAAAAGGCAGCCCCCCACATATAATGACTGTGAGTAAAGATGAAAATACAAACACAGAGATGAAATAGATTTTAGCAAAGTGAGGCCCGACTTACTGAATAGACCGAGGATAGGAAAGATAGCTTTGCGGTCAGCACAAAAACCTACAAACAACCACGCAGAGGGCGCAAAAAGACCCTCCGCACCGACTAACGGTACGGAGGTGCTCCCTCTGCGTCCCAGAGCTTCCAGCAAGCTAAACAAACCAATATAGCAAGCTGGACAGAAAAAATAGCAAACAAAAGTAACACAAGCAGAACTTAGCTTATGCAGGGCAGACAGGCCACAAGAACGATCCAGGAGAGAGCAAGACCAATACTGGAACATTGACTGGAGGCCAGGAACAAAGAACTAGGTGGAGTTAAATAGAACAGCACCTAACGACTTAACCTTGTCACCTGAGGAAGGAAACTCAGAAGCAGCAGCCCCACTCACATCCACCAAAGGAAGCTCATGGACAGAACCAGCCGAAGTACCACTCATGACCACAGGAGGGAGCCTGACCACAGAATTCACAACAATCGACCCACCGGATTTGTTCCCAAATGCATCAGGTTTGATGTTCTTTTCCATACTTCAGATGCTCAATTTTATGGTGAGGACGCAGGAGAGGTTTTCTTCTGATGACTCTTCCATGAAGGCCATATTTGTGCAGGTGTCTCTGAACAGTAGAACAATGTACCACAAATCCGGAGTCTGCTAAATCTTTCTGAAGGTCTTCTGCAGTCAGGGAGGGTTCTGATTTACCGCTCTAGGAAAGGACAACTTGAAATCACTTTGCTATTCTCTTATTGCCTTCTCCTGCTTTGTGGCCTCCACCATTTCAATTTTCAGAGTTCTTGGCAGCTGCTTAGAAGAACCCATGGCTGCTATTTTTTGGCACAAGGTTAGAGGAGGCTGGGTTTTTATAAAGCTGGGAAATTTCCATCACCTGGCCTTTCCTAACGATGATGGTGACCAAGCCATAACCCTAACAGGCTAATTAAGATCTGAAACCTCGATCAAAGTTATCTGAGAACACATTTTCTTTTTCTAATTTTTAAAATAATATATATATTTGCCTAAAATATACCGAAAATGTGTCCTCTTTTACTTGAGGCCTTTAGGAGATCATTTCACCTTCACATTGCTTATCTGTTCACAATAACTGTAATTTTCACCAGGGGAGCAATACATTTTAAAATCCACTATATATGTCCTTTATTGTGGGCCCTGTTGTGAATTCTGTGGCTAAATTCACTCCTGTGGTCACAAGTGGTACTGCAGCTTCTGAGCTTCCTCCCTCAGGTGTTCTGGTGAGCTCGTTAACTGCTTCATTACTTAACTCCGCCTGATGCTGCTATCCTTGCTCCTTGTCAATGTTTCAGTGTTGGATCTGAGCTTCTCCTGATTGTTCCTGTGACCTGCTGTTCTGTATAGCTAAGTGCTTTTTGCTTTTTTGTTGCTTTTTTTCTGTCCAGCTTGTCTCTTGTTTTGCTGGAAGCTCTGAGACGCAAAGGGTGTACCGCCGTGCCGTTAGTTCGGCACGGTGGGTTTTTTTTGCCCCCTTTGCGTGGTTTTGCTTTAGGGTTTTTTGTAGACTGCAAAGTTCGCTTTACTGTCCTCGCTCTGTCCTAGAATATCGGGCCCCACTTTGCTGAATCTATTTCATCCCTACGTTTTGTCTTTTCATCTTACTCACAGTCATTATATGTGGGGGGCTGCCTTTTCCTTTGGGGAATTTCTCTGGGGCAAGTCAGGCCTATTTTTCTATCTTCAGGCTAGCTAGTTTCTTAGGCTGTGCCGAGTTGCCTAGGTAGTTGTTAGGCGCAATCCACAGCCGCTTTTAGTTGTGTTTAGGATAGGATCAGGTGTGCAGTCTACAGAGTTTCCACGTCTCAGAGCTCGTTCTTGTATTTTTGGGTATTTGTCAGATCACTGTGTGCGCTCTGATCGCTAAGCACACTGTGTTTCTGGATTGCCTTCATAACACCTGTCATTAGCAAACATAACAGGGCCCCATCCAGGCCATAACGTCAGCTGCTGGTCTCTGATTGGCCGGCAGCTTGTATTGCTGTACAAGGACCCGATGGGTCTGTGCAAATAATACACTTCAACTGGATGTGTCCAAGGATGCAAATCCAGTTGAAGCCTCTGCTGGTATAGGCAGCACCAATACCCCACCTGCACGGGCGCAGTCAAGACCACTGTGGTCATTACGCCCCTGATGGATACCCAGAATTATTCTGGGGTCGTAATGTCAGAAGTGAAGGCTGGAAAGTGACGTGATACAATATGTTAGTGCGGGGGTGGATGTAGTATATCATATCAGTTGCCCCCTTGCCTCTCAGGCCCCGTGCGGCTGCACCAATGTGTTGTCTGCCCCTGCGTTAATGGAGGAGGAACCTTGCAGAATATCAGGACAGGAGAGATCTGTGCTACAGCTGTGCGGAGGATTTCCTAGATGGGATGCATTGCAACAAATGTTCAGCTGTGAGAACATCTAGGCCAGGAAAGGGTTTTTAGCTTCTGAATATAAACAGGAATGTTCCTATTCACTGACAGACAGCAGAGATGTTTAAAACAAGTAATGGATTGAGATACAACATATATGAGAAAGTGTTTCATTGCCTGGTAATTAGAGGGGTTTATGCCTAGGATTGATCCTCCATATCATATCTGTGGTGTCAGTCACCTCCGTCGCTCTCAGACAGCACAGCGCTGCTCACTGTAGTGCTCGTTCTGGGGTACTGCAGCCCCTATTGAAGTGAATGTGTCCAGAGCTGAGGTGCCCCAGGTCGCTGCTGCCCCAGGTCGCTGATGCCCCAGGTCGCTGATGCCCCAGGTCGCTGATGCCCCAGGTCGCTGCTGCTTGCTGAGGGGGCTGGGTGCTGCACCTCCGCTATTTAGACATGGATGACCTATGTCATGCCTATGCCATAAATATCTTAAGCCTTGTATTTAGAATTGAGAGTCCTCAGTGGTTGATACCATCTTCTCAGTTGGCCATTAAAAGGTAACAAATCGCAGCTTTCGAGACTAGTCAGGTTTCTTCATCAGATATAAACTAATACAAAATCTGAAGAATCACATATTTATGTGATAATAAATATGTGATTCTTCAGATTTTGTATTAGTCTTTGCCTGATGAAGAGACCTGTGTAGTCTCGAAAGCTGCAATTTGTTACCATCTTCTCAGTTCGCCATTAAAAGGTATCAACCACTGAGGACTCTCAATTCTACATATTTTTCTATCTATTGGCTAACACGGTACAAACATATTTATCTTTTCTGTATTAAGCCTAGTAAACACTTTACGCTGACCTCTGTCCTGTCAGTAAATGGCTTTCTCTCTGTTTGTTTCACATGACAGAAGAATGCAGTGATAGAAAGTCTCCAGGAGCAGGTGACCAACGCCAAGGAGAAGCTGGTGGAGCTCCTGAAGTCAGAATCCAGCATGGAGATTACACAGGTCTCTGCCATCTCCACCTCCACGCTGACCCTCAATCAGTACAAGGCCACTACAGAGACCACTGCTAATCCGGAAGGCAAGGGACCCCTGACCGCCGGCCAAGACGATGACGTAACCCAAAGCATGGTCATCCACGCTGATGTGAACTGCAAGGATGAAGACATAAGGCTCCCTGGTGAGGCGAGAGACGATTTCCATGACGTTGTCCTATCCGCAGGACCAAGAGCAGACAGTGACCTTGCGTCAGTCTCCAGAAACTTCAGTTTTGTGGACAGCGTCACGAAGTCTCATAGGGAGTACGTTGAGAGATCGGTGGACGGCCCGACCGAGGCCTGGGAGCAACTATCCAGAAAGGTGAACTACGTCAGCAGTGAGAAGCTTCAAGAGATCCTCAAGGAGCTCAGCGTGGAGACCCTGTCAGGGTGTAATCAGGGGTCTCCTCAAAGGCAGAGACGTGCCAGTCACAGCGTCCAACGAGAGCCCATACCACATCCCCCCGAAGGGTTCCGAAATGTCTGCATCAGCTTATCCCCATACATAACACGGAGGAGGAGAGGGCATGGATATGGCCGCAGGAACGTCTCCACCACCTCGCAGTACTCTACGCCCATATTTTCTCCAACCAACTGTCTCATTGGTATCAGCAACAGACATAATAGGTCAAACCCTCTAAGTGATGACCCGGGTGATAGAAGACTGGATGAACCAAACCTTGAACGTTCCCATCATCCTTCAGATCCAATGAAGACCGTGGACTCGTGTGGCCAAGAAAATGGTGACCTATGGATAACCAAATTATCAGAGCCACCAGAGAAGTCAAATGGCTCCAGCCATGCTAATCGCTGGAACCATATAGTCACAGAAACCTTCAGACCCCAGACCCTCTGCTCAGAGTCAGACTCCAGTAGCTCAGAGGAGACTCTGTGCTACTGCCACAGACAGTACTGCGACATGTGTTCACCACATACGTGCGACTCCAGCGACAGCTGCAACACGGACACGGAAACCACAGACCGGCGGTACGGGTTGCCGGATCAGCTCCGCACCACGCGCATGGTCATAAACTTTAAAGAGGACCTTACACCAACCTTTGTTTGATGGTGAAACCAGTTGTGATTCCCCCTCTCCCTTTCTGACCGAAGGCTGACATTTGTCTAGAGAGACAGCAATGTGTCCTGGCTGGTCATTTATGACTTTGTGAATTGTGACCTGTGTAGGAGCCATACATGGAAATCAGTAGGCGGATTTGGTTTTCCCCTGAACCAGGAGCAGAGGAATAATGAACAAGAACAATAAAAATAAACTTTCCACTGCAGGGCTTCCAGTCCAAAGAGCATTTTTTCCCCTAAAAAAAAATAATGTAATTTGCCCATGGAAATACAATCCTCAACTTTCTGATCAGCTCTTTGTCCCCCTCTCCCAGCAGGAAGTCTCAGCACAATCTCAGCAGCATTAACCCTCAGGCGCTATTCAGATGTCTGTGAATCATGTATGTGGGTAGAACCCATTAAAGTTTATATTCACATGTTCAGGCTTTTTGTAGACAGTGTGTCTGCGAAAAAAAAAAAAAAGAAAGTCACAGAGAAATGTCCATTTTTAAAAAGAAATGGGAGAGTGCCATGCTTCTTTGAGATGGAAGACATTATTTACACGACGTCATGACGCACCACCAGTATCTGTTAACATTGTCCCCTAAGTATTCTGACGTGTCCTATAAGATGGCACCGCCCTGCTAGCTTCTGTCCACTCACATGTCTGTTTTTCATCAGAATCACAGATAAAAAGTATCCATATAGTGTAACAGTCTATTCAGTAGGACTATCAGCTGTGTATCCACCAGACTCCTGCACAACACAACTGATGGTCCCAACTCCATTTATAAGGCAAGAAATCCCACTTATTAAACCTGACAGGGCACACCTGTGAAGTGAAAACCATTCCTGGTGACTACCTCTTGAAGCTCATCAAGAGAATGCCAAGAGTGTGCAAAGCAGTCATCAAAGCAAAAGGTGGCTACTTTGAAGAACCTATAATATAAGACATAATTTCAGTTGTTTCACACTTTTTTGTTAAGTATATAATTCCACATGTGTTAATTCATAGTTTTGATGCCTTCAGTGTGAATGTACAATTTTCATAGTCATGAAAATACAGAAAAATCTTTTTTTTTTTTTTATTTAAATAGATTTTTATTAACAATATCAAGAAGAACATCAGAATGCCATTTACATTGCAATATATCACATACACATTTTCTTATTTAATAAACCCCAACATTACCCCAACTACCTCCCTCCCCCCTAAGACAGCTCAGTCTCAATCTTCACCCCACTGAGGCCCTTCTGCCTCGTGTAATTTATCCTCATCCAGGTCTTAGGAAACACGACGCCTATACTCCTCAATCCAATTCAAGCCAAGGAGACCACATTTTATTAAACATTTCTATTTTCCCCCTTTTTTTGTACACCCCCTTTTCCAATTTTAGACCATGTTGAACATATTGGAGAAATTCCCTTCTCGCAGGTGGTTCAGCATTTATCCAATTTCGTGCTATTACTTTCCTGGCCATGTATAGTAGCCTAGCGATTGCAATCTTCCAAGTATTGTCAACTCCAATTTCTTCCACATATCCCAGCACGCATACTATCGGGTCTCTAAGAACTCTACACTTATACGCTACTTCAACTCGGCTCAAAACCACCACCCAATAGGCAGCCAGTCTCGGACACGTCCACATCATGTGATATATTCCTGCATTCTCACTCGCACACCTCGGGCACTCAGAATTGGCACGCAATCCCGCTTTGTATAGCACTTCCGGAGATTTATATACTCTATGCAGAATATATAGCTGCGAGAGTCTATATGGTTCACTCAAGGATAGTCGCGGAACCCACTCCATCACCGATTCCCAGGTTTCATTTTCCATCGGCCCTACGTCCCTCTCCCACTTAGCTCTCGCCTTTATAGGGAAATCTAACAAAAACGTGTGCATAAGGTCCTTATACAGAGTGGAAATAACTCCCCTTGTAGTCCCGTCACCACACACATACTCCAACACTATATCATCTTGAACCCTGATATCAGCCTTCTTATTCTGAGCTCTAAAGGCATGTCTCATCTGCGCATACTGATATACCCCTGTGGACCGTAGCCCAAACTCTACCTGCAATTGGGAAAAGGACTTCAATGTCTGCTGCTGGATTATCTGGTGAACAAAGCAAATTCCCTTATTCTGCCATTCCATCAGTCCTCCCAAGGCCTCAAATTCCTTTAAATTGTTGTTAGACCATATCGGTGTGAATCTAGTCAACCCTGTAACCCCGCGAATCTGCCTTAGTCTATTCCATAATTTGCGAATCAGGAACAGGGTTGGGTATACTCTCCCCAAAGCGCCCAAGGAGCCATCCTCCAAACACCTGACCACCGGTCGTCGGTCCGTCACCTCTTCCATTAGATGTTGTACTGCACTGGATGACGCCCCTCGCGCCCAGCCCTTAAAATGCTGGCTCTGGGCCGCAAGGAAGTATATTTCCGGGTTGGGCAAAGCCAATCCACCATCTTCCTTGGGTCGCTGAAGCGTCTCCAGGCTAATACGTGGATATTGTCTTTCCCATATCAAACTTCTAAAGAGGGCATTAATCTGCCTGAACTTCCCCCGAGGAATCCAAATTGGTGCGTTATGTAGAACATATAGAATTTTTGGCATCAGGACCATTTTAATAAGGTTTACCCTACCGACGACCGATAGATGTAGTTTATTCCAGGCATCTACCTTCGCCTTGAGTACCCCCATAACAGGAGTCAAATTCCTTTGCAGGAACTCCTCAATTGGCACCGAAATCCATATTCCAAGGTATTTAAATTGGGAAACCACCTTTAGCCTCTCATCCCCAACATCCTCACTCACATTCTCTCCAACGTCAGAAAAATCTTTAAATGAGAAGGTGTGTCCAAACTTTTGGTCTGTACTGTACATGCTGGTTGTCAGCAGTAATACAACCCAAATTCCAAAAAAGTCGGCCGCTGTGTAACATGTAAAGAGGACGAGAAGCAATGATCTGGAAATCTCTTATCACACAGAACAAATCAGAAGTTCAAAGTCAGACATTTTTCCATTTCATCCGAATTAACTTGTGTAGGAAACAGTTGTTCCAGGGCCGTGTCTCCCATTGTGCCTGGGCCATTCCCACCATTGTGTCTGGGCCGTTCCCGCCATTGTGTCTGGGCCGTTCCCGCCATTGTGTCTGGGCCGTTCCCGCCATTGTGTCTGGGCCGTTCCCGCCATTGTGTCTGGGCCGTTCCCGCCATTGTGTCTGGGCCGTTCCCGCCATTGTGTCTGGGCCGTTCCCGCCATTGTGTCTGGGCCGTTCCCGCCATTGTGTCTGGGCCGTTCCAGCCATTGTGTCTGGGCCGTTCCCGCCATTGTGTCTGGGCCGTTCCCGCCATTGTGCCTGGGCCGTGTCTCCCATTGTGCCTGGGCCGTGTCTCCCATTGTGCCTGGGCCGTGTCCGCCATTGTGCCTGGGCCGTGTCCGCCATTGTGCCTGGGCAGTGTCCGCCATTGTGCCTGGGCAGTGTCCGCCATTGTGCCTGGGCCGTGTCCGCCATTGTGCCTGGGCCGTGTCCGCCATTGTGCCTGGGCCGTGTCCGCCATTGTGCCTGGGCCGTGTCCGCCATTGTGCCTGGGCCGTGTCCGCCATTGTGCCTGGGCCGTGTCCGCCATTGTGCCTGGGCCGTGTCCGCCATTGTGCCTGGGCCGTGTCCGCCATTGTGCCTGGGCCGTGTCCGCCATTGTGCCTGGGCCATGCCCTCCATTGTGCCTGGGGTGTGTCCGCCATTGTTCCAGGGCCGTGCCCCACCATTCTGCCTGGGGCATTGTCCCCCCTTGTGCCTTTGGCCATACGCTATTGTGCTCGAGCCATGTCCGTAAATGTAACCTAGGCCGTGTCCGCCATTGTAACCTGAGCAGTGTCCACCATTTTGCCTGGGCCATGTACACCATTGTCAAGCATCCTCTCTTCTTCTTACAACAGTCTGTAAACACCAGAAGATGAGGAGATAATCACTGGAGCTTTGGGAGAGGAAATGTGAAGGATGGCACCAGAGAGATCACGCAGAATCCCACCGCTGCCATCACATGTGAAGAATCCATCCCTCGCCACCACGCCTGATGTCACTATTACGTCCGAGGGATCACGTGTTACTCTCTCCTCACTTGCACCAACATGATATTCTGCACCCCTTGGGGACAAAAAAAGTCAGCTTGGCATAGTTTTATACAGACACCCCCTGTCCACATGGGCCAAGAGAGGCAAGTGGAGGGAGAGGGTGTGGCCCATGCAGTTGCTGACGTGGCACCACACTCGCTCACAACCCTGACAGGCTGAGAGACCTCTTTCACCATCACTAGTGAAACAGCGCCTAGTCAGCCCGGTAGGACTGCTACCAGTTCCTAGTTAGATATAAGCCCAGCCTATTAATGGGATTATATCAGGCCACAAACCAGCCACGGTAGCATGGAAAGTTCAGCCAAGAACACGAACGTATGGATTCGTGGATCGAGATGAAAGAGCAGCCCAAGGTTAACTAGTTCCAGCATGCCGTCTGGCCACACTCTGGAGGCATTATTACAGGTTGCTTGATTGATCTTCCCCCTCACCCTTCATCTTGAGGGGTAAGGGACACAGTAAGTCACCCACCTCCACATGCCCATCAGTAGGCATGTTAATCACTTTGACATCAACAGGGGTGGACATTACGTGGTCTGGACGATCAGGCCTTCGGGGATCAGTGTCCACATACCGGGACACTACCTAGTCTGTCCCAAGCAAAACACTTGCCCCCACCTCCCGCACTCCCTCCCCGGCGCCCCAGTCCAAATACACCTTGTCGACAGGCAGCGGCGGTTAAACTCCTCCAATCCCAGAAACAGCGAGGGTTTTCCCGGGTACCAAATCATGCAGGGGACACCAGCTCAGGCCGCACAAGAGTCATCTCAGCGCTGGTGTCCCGCAGTCCCATAGCCATGCCTTGGCCTATGGTCACGGGCTGAAAGTTGTCAAGGGACTTTCCGCCACTCTCACCTACACAAAAAACAGTGGACGTTTACTGGGACAGGCCCTTCTGGTGCTGGGGACACATGGCTTTGAAGTGTCCCGGCTGTTTGCAGACATGATATAGTTGGAGTTCCCCCACCAACGTGGAGAGGGAAACATGGGCAGGTGCCCTCTTTGGCTTGGGGGCAGGGACCGCAGGCACCACTTTCATCTTACTCCTTCTCCAGCAGCTTTTTGTTGTTGTAGTCGCCGGCAATTGTCGCTGTTGCATCAGCTGCTGGATGGTGGTGCGCTCCAATCCTGTGGTTCATTGGTCAAGTGCTCTCAGTAGGAACTGCATGTGATCCACCCAGTTGTCTGCAGGAACCAGATGCATACGCCGTAGCTTTTTCCGGTATGTCTCAAAATGAAGTTATACTGCCGGACCAGAGAGTGTTTGATATCCTCATAGCTCAGGGTGGTCATGCTAGGCAGATACCAAAAGATTTCCAGGGCCTTACTCATGAGGCGAGGGGTTAAGAACCAGACCTACTGGTCCTCAGACAGATGGTATTGTAAGTTTTTTCAAATGCCAGCAAGAAAGTGTTTATGTCCCCTCTTTTTTACAGCAAGGGGGAAAGTCCTCTGCCCGTAGCTTCGGGACCTGGATCTCAGGGGACTTGCAACTCTCTGCGCTCTGTGGCTGGAGCATTTGTCGCTGGTGTTTGCGCTCAGTTTTCTCACAACGTTCTGCTGCTGCCATGAGAGTCTTGTAGGAGGACTGGTCTCCAGATTCAAATCTGACCAGGATAGCTTGCAGGAGGGTATCTGAGCCCACCTGGCTTGGAGGACGGACAGGTGGTGAGCGACCCACTGTGGGACTGACTGCTGCAGAGTGGCTCCTTAGGGAGCCTGGGCTGGACTCCAGCTCTGCTTGAGCAACATCATCTTCCACCTCCTCCCCACCATCTGCAGTATTTGCCATCTCCCTGGCTCTGCCCCTGGTGCCACCGGCAATCTTTGCAATCTATGGTCACGGACACAGAGCTACAACCTGATGCACGCACACCTTACAGTATTTGCACTCCGACTATCTAGTACTTAGCTGATCTTAAGACCCCAGTGGCAAAAAGCTGCTGCTTGTAGTCCTTAGTGTCTGGGAAAAATGGGCCCCACACTTACACACTCTATTATCTCAATCCCACCATGCTGCCACCACACATGAAGGATGGCACCAGAGATATCACGCAGAATCTCACCACTGTCACCACATGTAAGGAACCCACACCTCGTCACTCTGCCTGACGTCACTTAACTCCTTGGGGGTCACTCCTCTCCTGGACTGGACCTCCCCTTGCATCTAACAGCTAAAAACTCCAAAACCTAAGATGGGTCATAATTCCTTATTGGGCAGTCCTAGGGAGGTGTTTTTGGCGCCATTGGATCTCCGTGTCCCTGCTTTGCGGTGAGACCAAAACACAGCTTTACTACCTGGCTCCTACTAGCCAAAGTATCTCCCCACCCTGGGGTGCTAAAATGGATCGAGACCTTGGAAGGCATTTGGCACATTCCAGAGATCTAAAAAATGCAACTGGTGTGTGGCTAGGATGTACGATAAGTCCACATTCTCCTCATGAAGTATGCTTCTAGAAATGTTCCTTGGCAGCTTCGATTCAGCATGACTCTATACTGCAAGCAAGCCCTTGTCCTGAGCTTATCTGGCTCAGGATGTGAGATTTGTCATCACAGCCTTTTGAGGCTTTACCACCAGCTGAGTCAGGTGCAAGCTTTCTTCTTTGAAGCTGAGAAGGCTGGGCCATCTGCTGAGCCAGGTGTTCTGTTACAGCTACACATGTTGAAGGAGTGTAGTATGATATGATACAGTTGATGAGCATGACTTAAATCCCCCCATATTTTTCACAGGAACGTTATCCCCATCTTGTCTGATTCTCGCTGCTTCTTAGTTTGGAGTCTTTGTTGAATTTTTTGTTTTATAATTATTATCATTATTATTATTATACATTTTTATAGCGCCATTTATTCCATGGCGCTTTACATGTGAATACGGGGCAAATATAGACAAATACATTAAACATGAGCAGATAACAAGGCACACGAGTACATAAGGAGGGAGGACCCTGCCCGCGAGGGCTCACAGTCTGCAGGGGGTGGGTGAGGATACACTAGGAGAGGGAAGAGCTGGCTGTACAGCTGTTCAGTAGGTTGAGGATCACTGCAGGCTGTAGGCTTGTCGGAAGAGATGAGTCTTCAGGTTCTTTTTGAAGGTTTCTATGGTAGGCGCAAGTCTGATGTGTTGGGGTAGAGAGTTCCAGAGTATGGGGGAAGCACGGGAGAAGTCTTGGATGCGGTTATGGGAAGAAGAGATGAGAGGGGAGTAGAGAAGGAGGTCTTGGGAGGATCGGAGGTCGCGTGTAGGTAGGTACCGGGAGACCATGTCACAGATGTATGGAGGAGACAGGTTGTGGATGGCTTTGTATGTCAGTGTGAGGGTTTTGAACTGGAGTCTCTGGGCGATAGGAAGCCAGTGAAGGGCTTGACACAGGGGAGAGGCTGGGGAATAGCGGGGGGACAGGTGGATTAGTCGGGCAGCAGAGTGTAGGATGGATTGGAGCGGTGCCAGAGTGCTAGAGGGGAGTCCAGAGAGTAGGAGGTTGCAGTAGTCGAGGCGGGAGATGATAAGGGCATGCACTAGCGTTTTTGCAGTGTTGCGGTCAAGGAAAGCACGGATCCGGGAAATATTTTTGAGTTTGAGACGACAGGAGGAGGCAAGGGCTTGGATATGTGGCTTGAAAGAGAGGGCAGAGTCGAGGATCACCCCGAGGCACCGGGCGTGTGGGACTGGGGATAGTGAGCAGCCATTGACATTGATGGATAGGTCTGGTGGAGGGGTAGAGTGAGATGGGGGAAAGATGATGAATTCTGTTTTGTCCATGTTCAGTTGTAGAAAGCGAGCAGAAAAGAAGGCTGAAATGCCCCAAATGTTTTCTATTAGTGAAAGTAACAAACTGCAGGTGGCTGCTTCACCCGCTAAATTCTTCTGCTGAGCCGTGCTGCTGTGATGGATACAGTATTGGGTTTACCATTGCCCTGCTGAAATATACAAGGTCTACACTGAAATAAATGCTGTCTGGATGGAGCAGATGTTGTTCTCGCACCGAGTGGCTACTTGGGGAGCCTAGGCTGGACTTCCATAGGTAGTAATGCCCCAATACAGAGATGTGAACTGTGCATTCTCCTCCATAACAAGCTGGATGGTCCCTGTCCTCAATAACGAGCCTGATGGTTCCTCCCCTCAATAACAAGCTGAATGGTCCCTCTCTTTGATAAGCTGGATAGTCCCTATCCTCAATAAGTAGGATGGTTCCTCTCCCCGATAAGAAGCTGGATGGTTCCTCTCCTCGATTACAAGCTGCATGGTCCCGCTCTTCGATAACAAGCTCAATGATGATCCCTCTCCTCAATAACAAGCTGGATGGTCCCTCTCCTCCTAAGTTCATAAGACACGGTGGATGGGGTTACGATAAAAATCTCACATTCTGATTCATCCAACCACAGAACAGCTTTCTATTTTGCCTCTGCTCATTTTAATGAGCTTTGTCCCAAAGATAGCATAATTTCTGGACTGTGCCGATATTTGGCTTCCTCCTCACATGATGGAGCGGTCACTTGCATTTGCGGATTGCACAGCATCTAGTGATAACAGAAGATGATTTCTGGAAGTTTGCTGAACCCATACAGTGATTTTCACCATGGGATACTGCCTGCATTTAGTGCAGTGTGGCCTGAAAGCCCAGAGATCCCGAGGCTCCAATACTGGCCATCGGCCTTGTACATTGTGCACATGGATTTTGCCAGACTCCTCTAATAATATTTTTTTGATATACACTGCTCAAAAAATAAAGGAAACACTTAAATAACTGAGTATAACTCCAAGTAAATCAAACTTCTGTGAAATCAAACTGTCCACTTACGAAGCAACACTGGTCGACAATCAATTTCACATGATGTTGTGTAAATGGAATAGACAACAAATGGAAATTGTCAATTATCAACACACCCTCAATAAAGGAGTGGTTCTGTAGGTGGGGACCACAGACCACATCTCAGTAGCAATGCTTTCTGGCTGATGTTTTGGTCACTTTTGAATGTTGGTTGTGCTTTCACACTTGTGGTAGCATGAGACGGACTCTACAACCCACACAAGTGGCTCAGGTAGTGCAGCTCATCCAGGAAGGCACATCAATGCGAGCTGTGGCAAGGTTTGCTGTATCTGCCAGCATAGTGTCCAGGAGGCTGGAAGTGCTACCAAGAGACAGGCCAGTACACCAGGAGACGTGGAGGGGGCCGTAGGAGGGCAACAACCCAGCAGCAGGACCGCTACCTCAGCCTTTGTGCAAGGAGGAACAAGAGGAGCACTGCCAGAGCCCTGCAAAATGACCCCCAGCAGGCCACAAATATGCATGTGTCTGCACAAATGGTTAGATACCAACTCCATGAGGATGGTCTGAGTGCCCGATGTTTGTGCGCACACCGTGCAGGACACTTGGCATTTGCCACAGAACACCAGGATTGGCAAATTCGCAACTGGCACCCTGTGCTCTTCACAGATGAAAGCAGGTTCACACTGAGCACATGTGACAGACGTGATAAGAGTCTGGAGATGCTGTGGAGAGCGATCTGCTGCTTGCAACATCCTTCAGCGTGACCGGTTTGGCAGTGGGTCAGTAATGGTGTGGGGTGGCATTTCTTTGGAGGGCCGCACAGCCCTCCATGTGCTCGCCAGAGGTAACCTGACTGCCATTTGGTACCGGGATGAGATCCTCAGACCCCTTGTGAGACCATATGCTGGTGCAGTTGGCCCTGGATTCCTCCTAATGCAGGACAATGCCAGACCTCATGTGGCTGGAGTGTGTCAGCAGTTCCTGCAAGATAAAGGCATTGAAGCTATGGACTGGCCCGCCTGTTCCCCAGACCTGAATCCAATAGAACAAATCTGGGACATCATGTCTTGCATCATCCACCAATAACACGTTGCACCACAGACTGTCCAGGAGTTGGCGGATGCTTTAGTCCAGGTCTGGGAGATCCCTCAGGAAACCATCCGTCGCCTCATCAGGAGCATGCCCAGGCGTTGTAGGAAGGTCATACAGGCACATGGAGGCCACACACACTACTGAGCATCATTTCCTTTTCTTGAGGCATTTCCACTGGAGTTGGATCAGCCTGTAACTTCATTCTCCACTTTGATTTTGAGCATCATTCCAACTCCAGACCTCCGTGGGATATTAGCTGTGTTTTACGTTGATCATTTTTAGGTTTTATTGTTCTGAACACATTCCACTATATAATGAATAAAGATTTACATCTGAAATATTTCATTCAGTGATAGCTAGGATGTGGGATTTTAGTGTTCCCTTTATTTTTTTGAGCAGTTTAGATGGGGATATTCAGTCTTTCTTATTTTATACCGAGGACCATTACTCTGAAGTTGTTTGTCAATTTTTATCCTGAGTTGTTCTTGGATTGGTGACCTCCGACCATCTTTACTCCGGAGAGACTCTGCCTCTCTCACGTGTTCTTTATACACAGTCATGTGACTTAGTTGGACATTGACCCTCTCACTGTTTTTCTTTAGACCACTTACTTTTACAACCTTTGGTTGATGTCCGAACTATTATGAGATTTGTTGCTGCCATCAATTTTAGGGATGAGCGAGTTTACTCGTTGCTCGGGTTTTGCCGAGCACGCTCGGGTGGTCTCCGAGTATTTGTAACTGCTCGGAGACTTAGTTTTCGTTGCCTCAGCTGCAGGATTTACAGCTGATAGCTTGAATACATGTGGGGATTCCCTAGCAACCAGGCAACCCACACATGTACTCAGGCTGCCTAGCAGCTGTAAATAATGCAGTTGAGTCAACAAAAACTAAATCTCCGAGCAGTTGCAAATACTCGGAGACCACAGGAGCGTGCTCGAGAAAACCCGAGCAACGAGTACACTCGCTCATCACTAATCAATTTCTAAGTTAGATCATTTTTTCAAATTAAATAAAGAAACGTGCAACTTCTGATTTGAGTGATAAAGTGTGGAGATGAGATATTTCCAAGTCACTGCATTGTTGGTGTCTTTACATCTTACACAGCTGCCTAACTTTTTTTAAACCCCTTCACGACATGCCCCGTACTAGTACGGCGCATGTCGTGTCTCCCCCTTTGATGTGGGCTCCGGCGTTGAGCCCACATCAAAGTCGCGACATGTCAGCTGTTTTGTGCAGCTGACATGTGTGCGCAATAGCGGCAGGTGGAATCGCGATCCACTTGCCGCTATTAACCAGTTAAATGCCGCTGTCAAACGCATTTAACTACCGCTTCCGGCCGCGCGGACGGAAATGCTTGCATCGCCGAGCCCCGTCACGTGATCGGGGGTCAGTGATGCGTCAGGATATTAACCATAGAAATCCTTGAGACCTCTATGGTTACTGATGCCGGCCTGCTGTGAGCGCCACCCTGTGGTTGGTGCTCTTAGCAAGCCTGCAATTCAGCTACATAGCAGCGATCTGATGATCGCTGCTATGTAGCAGAGCTGATCGAGTGGTGCCAGCTTCTAGCCTCGCATGGAGGATAATGAAGCATGGGAAAAGTAGAAAAAAAAAAAAGTTTTTAAAAAATATGAAAAAAATAAAAAATATATAAAAGTTTAAGTCGCCCCCCCCTTTCGCCCCATCCAAAATAAAATGATAAAAAGAAAAATCAAACATACACATATTTGGTATTGCCGCGTTCAGAATCCCCCGATCAGTAAAAAAAAAAAGCATTAACCTGATCACTAAACAGCGTAGCGAGAAAAAAATTTAAACGCCAGAATTGTTTTTTTTGGTTGCCGCAACATTGCATTAAAATGCAATAAAGGGCGATCAAAAGAATGTATCTGCACAAAAGTGGCATCATTAAAAACGTCAGCTCGGCGCGCAAAAAATAAGTCCTCACCCGACCCGAGATCCTGAAAAATGGAGACACTACGGGTACACCACTTAGATAAAACGTAACCTAGACATGTTTAGTGTCGATGAACTCGTAGTGACCTGGAGAATCATAATGGCAGCTCAGTTTTAGCATTTAGTGAACCTAGCAAAAAAGCCAAACAAGTGTGGGATTGCACTTTTTTTTGCAATTTCACCACACTTGGAATTTTTTTCCTGTTTTCTAGTACTAGACATGGTAAAACCAATGGTGTCATTCAAAAGAACAACTCGTCCCGCAAAAAATAAGCCCTCACATGGCCATATTGACCGAAAAATAAAAACGTTATGGCTCTGGGAAGGAGGGAAGCGAAAAACGGACACAGAAAAACGAATAAGGGCCGCGACTTGAAGGGGTTAAATTGGGGGTTGTAAATGATGAGCTGGAGCTGTAGTATAAGAAGTGTGGCCACATGTCTGACATCATCAGTGATGTCATCACCAGGGGACGGGGCTGACAACCTCTCCCACAGTGCACGCTGGTTGTCAGCAGGAGGAGTTCTATTATAAAGTGTGCGGATTTCAGGAATGATTACAGCAGATTATCCCTCGGGGCTAAACATTGAGTAATCTTGGATTTTTGGTGCAGTCACTGGACGCTCTGTACTCTGAGGCGCATTACAGTCAAGTATGATTACGGTCTGAGGCGCAGAAGGTGGCGGACACAGATACCAAGGGGTGGGGGCCACAAATACCGGGTGAGGGGGTCACAATACCGGGTGGTGGGGGACACAGATACCGGGTGTTGGTGGGGGACACAAATACCGGGTGTTGGTGGGGGACACAAATACCGGGTGAGGGGGTCACAGATACCGGGTGGTGGGGGACACAAATACCGGGTGAGGGTGTCACAGATACCGGGTGGTGGGGGACACAAATACCGGGTGAGGGTGTCACAGATACCGGGTGAGGGGGGTCACAATACGGGTGAGGGGGGGTCACAGATACAGGGTGGTGGTGGGGGACACAAATACCAGGGGGTGGGGGACACAAATACCGGGTGAGGGGGTCACAGATACCGGGTGGTGGTGGTGGGGGACACAAATACCGGGTGAGGGGGTCACAGATACCGGGTGAGGGGGGGGTCACAGATACCGGGTGAGGGGGGAGGTCACAGATACCGGGTGGTAGTGGAGGACACAGATACCGGGTGAGGGGGTCACAGATACCGGGTGAGGGGGGGGGGGTCACAGATACCGGGTGAGGGGGGGGGGGGGTCACAGATACCGGGTGGTAGTGGGACGACACTCAGATACATGGTGGTGGGGGACACAGATACTCAGTGGTGGTGGGGGACACACATACCGGGTGAGGGGGTCACAGATACCGGGTGGTGGTGGGGGACACAGATACCGGGTGAGGGGGGGTCACAGATACCGGGTGGTGGTGGGGGACACAGATACCGGGTGTGGGGGGACACAGATACCGGGTGGTGGTGGAGGACACAAATACCGGGTGTGGGGGGACACAGATACCGGGTGTGGGGGGACACAGATACCGGGTGTGGGGGGACACAGATACCGGGTGTGGGGAAACACAGATACCAGGTGTGGGGGGACACAGATACCGGGTGTGGGGGGACGACACACAGATATCGGGTGTGGGGGGACAACACACAGATACCGGGTGGTGGTGGAGGACACAGATACCGGGTGTGGGGGGACACAGATACCGGGTGTGGGGGGACGACACACAGATATCGGGTGTGGGGGGACAACACACAGATACCGGGTGGTGGTGGAGGACACAGATACCGGGTGTGGGGGGACACAGATACCGGGTGTGGGGGGACACAGATACCGGGTGTGGGGGGACGACACACAGATATCGGGTGTGGGGGGACAACACACAGATACCGGGTGGTGGTGGAGGACACAGATACCGGGTGTGGGGGGGACACAGATACCGGGTGTGGGGGGACACAGATACCGGGTGTGGGGGGACGACACACAGATACCGGGTGTGGGGGGACGACACAGATACAGAGGTGGTGGTGGAGGACACAGATACAGGGTGGTGGTGGGGGACACAGATACCGGGTGTGGGGGGACGACACACAGATACCGGGTGGTGGTGGAGGACACAGATACCGGGTGTGGGGGGACACAGATACCGGGTGTGGGGGGACGACACACAGATATCGGGTGTGGGGGGACAACACACAGATACCGGGTGGTGGTGGAGGACACAGATACCGGGTGTGGGGGGACACAGATACCGGGTGTGGGGGGACGACACACAGATATCGGGTGTGGGGGGACAACACACAGATACCGGGTGGTGGTGGAGGACACAGATACCGGGTGTGGGGGGACACAGATACCGGGTGTGGGGGGACGACACACAGATATCGGGTGTGGGGGGACAACACACAGATACCGGGTGGTGGTGGAGGACACAGATACCGGGTGTGGGGGGGACACAGATACCGGGTGTGGGGGGACGACACACAGATACCGGGTGTGGGGGGACGACACAGATACAGAGGTGGTGGTGGAGGACACAGATACAGGGTGGTGGTGGGGGACACAGATACCGGGTGTGGGGGGACGACACACAGATACCGGGTGGTGGTGGAGGACACAGATACCGGGTGTGGGGGGACACAGATACCGGGTGTGGGGGGACGACACAGATACAGAGGTGGCTCGTCACAAATGTGGGAGGTGAAATCTATTCCCAAGCTGAAATCAATGTCAGCTGCACGTGAAGGCGAGTGCGGCCTCCTGTGATGATCAGTCAGGACGAGCGGTGACGTCTAGCTATGTCTGACACTGATCTCCTCCAGGAAGGTACTGACGCATTTCCACCGCTGCAGAGCGCACTCCTGAACTACCTGGTGTAATGGAGAACTGTCAGTACAGAGCTGCAGTACCGTGTACATCCTGCACATACAAGTGGCGCTCTCTGCAAGAAAAAAAATAATTCTACAACTTCATTACTAATAACAATCGTTGGGTCCATGGGGGCCTGTCGCAGAAGAGGACTCTGGAGCTGTCCATCACTAATCTATAAGGTGCTGTGTCCGCCATCATCACTGCACATATGGAAACACACTCGGGTCCCGATTCCTCACTACCGTTGTCTCATCCGCACCCAGGTCATTATTCTATTTGTGCGTTTTTAAAGTCCATTTTATATGTGCTCGCCTATTTTTCTTGTGTTCCGCTTGTGGGCAGAGTTTAGTGATTCCAGATGTTTTCAGCTGATTCTTTACGTTCAACTTTTTAAAAAGTCGCAAAATTTGGAGCAACTTTTTTTTCTGCTAAAACCCCCCAGAAACGAATCATTTTTTACTTTGCACAAAATTTACGAACCACGTGCATGACTTAGGAATTTGGTACAAAAAAGGTCAGCAAATTCCACAGGAGAAAAAAACAAATGGTAAGTGACCTTAAAACCACAAATGATGAATCGTGGCTACAAAGTTATTGGTGCATGAATTTTAGGCAAAACCAGAACTAAATCACAAAAAGCATAAAAGGCCGGACTGTCTGGAAATGAACACATACAGTGCATGTAAAAGTCTGTGCACCCCCAGTTAAAATGACTGTTATTGTGAACAGTTACGCAAGTTGAAGATGAAATTATCTAAAAGGCCTAAAGTTACAGATGACGCATTTACTTTGTATTTTAGGCACACCAAAAAAAGTATTTGAAAATGGGCCGATGCAAAAGTTTGGGCACCTTTGGAGATTTGTGTGCCCAGATAGCTTTGACCAAGGTTTAAGACCTTAATTAGCCTGGAAGGGTGTGTGCACTCGGTCAGTAATTGGCTGCGCTTTGGATGCAGCACATGTTCGCTCCGTCCAAAGCGCTGCTGGCTTTTGAACGCAGGTGATTGTGCATGTGTTCATTGAACCGTGCGGAATCACTGCGCCCAATACATTGTACGGGTGAGATTTATCTTGATTCGCGTTCTCACTGTCGCTGTGTGTTAATTTCTTATCTTTGTATGTCACAAGGATCCTTCAGCTCGTGGTGCCCTTCGGGGACGTCCTCCCCAGAAGATAGGGGGCAACTGTGTCCTTCACCATCCAGAAACCTCAGTTCCGTCTATATAATTTTTCATGGAAGTCTATCTCGGCGAAGACTCTAGGTGGAGAGGAGTGACAGCCGGGACAAGTCAGCCTCTCCCCAAGCTCCAGTATGAGAAGATTCTGATCCACTGCTCTTGCTTTGCCCTTCTAGATGGGAGGCTTAGGAAAAAGTTTGTAAGGGTATGTGCCCATGATCAGTAATTGCTGCGGGTTTGCGTATTTATGCAGCGTCAAACCCACAGCAGCCAGCTGCGGCAGCATAGTGGACGGGATTTCTAGAAAACTCATGTCCACTATGCATCCTGTGAATGACCCGGAGACTGACATGGGGCACGCCTCCGCAAGAGAAACTTCATCAATAGAATGTATAGAATGCGGTGAATCCACACGTTTCAGTGAACTAATGGGAATAGTTTAGGAACTGGTCATTCCCCTGAGCGTCAACAACCTTTCATTCCAGATCCGAGCATATAGACACCAAGTCCGTCCCCTTGCTGGTCATATCCGTAAAAGGTTTGGCTACTACTGAAAAGTTTTTGATGAACTTACGAAAGTAGTTGGCGAAGCTCAAAAACCTTTGTAACGCCTTGAAAATCTTCAGCACAATCCCAGTCCAATATCGCTCAGAAGTTCGCCAGATCCATGCGAAAACCGGTGGATGACAACACATAACCGTGGAAAGGAATCTCATCAACCGAGAAACATACACTTTACGGATTTGACCTATAAAATTGATTGTCTCCGAGTATGTGTAAGACCTGCCTGACATGCACCTGATGTGACTCAAGATCAGATGAAAAAATTAATGTCATACAGAAAGACAGCCACAAATGTACCTACAAGGTGACTAAAGATGTCATTTACAAAGTGCCGAAAAACGGTGGGCACATTCATCAACCCAAATGGCATCACCAGGTCTGATTAAAGAAGTGCGGGATGAGAAGGAGCAGATATGGATCCCGGCCCGTGATCTGATTCAGTTTGTGGAAATATAGGCATGAGTGGAGCCCCCCGTCTTTTTTTCTTAAGAAAAAAAGAATCCCGCATGTCAGGAATCCCACTGCGCAGCAACCAATGTCACAGTTCACGGGGAGGATACCTTTATCATCCCCACCACTCACCAATTTGTCACGAACCGGGGTTGTTTGGTAGCCCTTGATTCTTTCTGAAAGGGATTTATCTATATCCCACTTCCTAGTTCCGGATTGGAACTTGCAGCTCTCTGGCGACCCCCTTACCCTTAGATCAGTCAGGGTACTGCACCTAAGGTAATGTAATTAGTAGCCAGAAAGGCTGCCTGCTATGTACTGGCTATTGGGCACGCTGCAGTGAGGGCAATATAACTACACCCACTCAGGCGGGAATAATAATCAACGCCGCAGTTACTACAAAGCCTCCCAATTGCACAGGACAAATTCTGCTGCCATCAGCTCCGATTTCCTAATTATTAATGGGTCCGGAGCCAACCCAGATTAGTAGCATAATTCACTTTAGAAGACATGACCGTACGTTATAGAGCAAGGAGAGACAAGCTATTAATTTTTTATTTTACTCCAAAAAAGGTAGGCAGTAGTGATGAGGGAGTGTACGCATTGCTCGGGTTTTCCAGAGCACGCTCGGGTGACCTCCGAGTATTTGTTATTGCTCGGAGACATAGTTTTCATCGCCTCAGTTGCATGATTTACTTCCAGATACGCTGATACGCTGAATACATGTGGGAATTCCCTAACAAATAGGCATTCCTCACATGTATTCAGCATGTCTGGCCGCCATAAATCATGCAACTGAGGCGATGAAAACTATATCTCCGACCAATAACAAATACTCAAAGGTCACCCAAGCGTGCTCGGGAAAACCCAAACAACAAGTACCCTCGCTCATAACTAGTAGGCAGTGTTTACAGAGGTATAAAAAGATATTATAAAGAGAACAAATATATGTACAATACAATTACAAATAAATTGGGATTAAGATTGAAAATAAACACTTACATTTCGTTATGTCATCTTATCTCATGGCCGACCTTGTGCTGTGGAGGATGGGCACACATCTAGATGCATAGCACACATCTGTATAGCAGCTAGACCCAGGACAAAGACACGTGAAGACTGCTTGCTTCCCTCACTTATTTCCCAGCCTAAACCCAAGGCACTCCCCCTGTGGTGACCTCGATTAAAGGCTGAAACCTCCTTTTTTACTTAGTGTTATGGCAACCATTTTTCTACCTAGCTCACTGTATGAATCTCATATACGAAAGACACCAGGAGCAAGAGGTGCACCACATCGGGGCGATTCTTTTAAGTGTAAACAAGGCGTACTTACATGACCCGCTTACAAAGAAACCCGCACTTTGCACTCGTTGGGTTTAGCTTCTAGCGATTTCAGGGAGTTATAGATCCCTCGATGGACATCCGGAAAATATAATTCTTATAAATCTAGCCCTGATTGGTGCCAATATATATATGACCTTGAAAGAACAATAGAAGCTAAGGCTTTCTATACCAGTTTTAACCAGTACCAGGTGGGAAGGGGGAATGAGTAGGGAAGGGAGACTTGTCTGTCCACAGCATAGAGCCATATAAATTCTTGAGAGAGGAGGGAAATGAGGGGTTTTAGGTTACACACTCAGGCAGAGTGGGAAGAGGGGGGTTGGAAAGGCCCACAGCGTGTCTGTAAGCCATGGAACTTTTAGGGTGATACTCAAACATGGCATATTCCCATTCCCAATTCCCGGCTTGGTGAATTCACCTGAGCACCTCCTGAAGATACTGCATGTGTTTGTCCCAGGAGGAACTGAAGATGGCAATGTCATTCAAATACGCCAACGTGTACGTCTCCATTCCCTGAAGCAGGTGGATGACCATCCTCTGGAAAGTGGCAGGGGCATTCTTCATGCTGAAGGGCATGGCCGTGGACTCGTACAGTCCAAACGGTGTGATAAAGGCGGACTTCTCCTGCGCTCAGGGCTCAGGGGAATCCGCCAGTATCCCCGACTCAGATCCATTAAGGTCAGACATTTTGCGCAAACTAACCGCTCAAGCAGCTCCTCGATGCGCGGCATTGGGTGCACGTCAGAGGCTGTGATGGTGTTGAGCCCCCTGTAGTCCACGCAGAACCGGGTGGACCGATCATTCTTTGGCACAAGAACTACAGGTGAGGCCCACACGCTCTTTGACTGTTGAATCACCCCCAGCTGTAACATCTCATTTATCTCCTGGCGCATAACCTGCTGCACCTCATCGGAGATCCGATACGGTGTACGCCATAGTGGGGCATGATTCCCGGTGTCCACCTTGTGGACTGCTAACTCAGTCCTTCCAGGTCAGTTGGAAAACACGACCCGGAAGGGTTCCAGCATGGTCCGCAACTACGACCACTGAGGTTTGGTTAAAAAAAGCACTTACCTCCACGTCCTCGATGAACCCACCGGCCTTGGCTTGGGCCAGCACGACCAGGAGGGGGGGTCTTCCTCCTCGTCTTCGGGCAAGCTGCAGACTAGGAGGACGTAGGCTTCACTTCGTGATGAGTCTTCTTCATGTTGATGTGAAAGGCCTTTCGCCTACCCCGAGAATGGTCAAACATGACCACGTAGGTGACTTGGCTGAGCTGTCCGTGGATGACTTATGGGTCTTCCCAGGCTGCCTGAAGCTTAGCCTTTGGTAGGGGGGCAGCACCCACACCTTTTGACTCACGTGTTAGGTCCATTCCCGGGCGTCCAGGTCATACCAGTGCTTCTCATAAGCCTGAGCCTACGTCATGTTGTCATGCACCAACTGCGTCAAGGTCTGCATTTTGTCACGAAACTGCATGACATACACCACTATGGACACTTCAGAAGAGTTCGGCTCCTCTTCCCAGGATTCCCTTAGCCAAGGAACCCACAGAATCGTCTGCCGAACAGGAGCTCGAAGGGGGAGAACCCCGTCGAGGCCTGCGTAACCTCTTGGTAAGCGAATAGCAGGTGTGGGAAGTACCAATCCCAGTCGCGTCCTTGGGTCTCAACCAGCATGCGTAGCATCTGTTTGAGGGCACCATTGAAGCGCTCACACAAGCCATTGGTCTGTGGGCAATACACACTCGATACCAGATGCTTCGCCTGTATTCTCTTAGAGAGCCTCCATTAGGCGAGACATGAATTGGGGCCCTTGATCAGTAAGCATCTCCCTGGGAAATCCTACCTGTGAAAAGATGGCCAACAGGGCATCCGCTACCTTATCTGCCCTAGTTGAGGACAGAGCCACTGCCTCTGGGTACCGGGTAGCGTAGTCTACCACAGTGAGGATGTATTGCTTTCCAGAGCTGCTGGGGACGGCCAGTGGGCCCACAATATCCACTGCGATCCTCTGGAAAGACTCCTCTATCACTGGCAAAAGGATCAGGGGAGCCTTAAGGGCAGGCCCCACCTTCCCCACTCTTTGACAGGTGATACAGGAGCAGCAGTAGTTTGTCACATCTGTCCCCATCTTGGGCCAATAGAAGTTTTGAGTCAGCCGGGCCTTAGTTTTTCTGATCCCTAAGTGTCCAGCGAGCGGGATCTCATGGGCAATCTAGAACAACTACTCACCCCTGTATCGATGCGGGACGACCAGCTGTCTTTCCCTCAACCACTCCTTTTGGGATTTTCCAGGTACTGTCTCCCGTTACAACCTTCCTCGTTCCCAGAACACCGTCTCCTTATCAGTCACGGAGGTGGGCGTCCCGGCGAGGTGACTCAAAATCTCCAGGGTCGCAAGTGAGTGCAGAGCGGCCTGGAACTCCTGGCTAGGGGCAGCCAGAAGCGACGTCAGGGTCCATTCCCCACGGGAACCCTCTCGGACCTGCTCTGGGTCCATCTCTGGTTCAGTCACGCCTGTGACTGAGGAGGGTCCAAAAGGCAGAACGTTATCTTCATTTCGGGCACTCTGACTGCGGGTCACAGCAGCTACGTAAGCTGTCTCCCCAAGGATTTCCACAGACCCATCAGCCGGCGCTGCTATGGGTACTACTTCTCTATCCACCTCACAGGAGCGGTGCTACTTATGGGCCAGTTACCTCCCTCGGTGGCACTGGTCAGTTGCAAGGCATCACCTTCCTCACGGTTCCCATGCATCTCCCCATTTCCCTGAGCACCTTCCTTGCTCCTGTTAGGGGTTCCCCAGCCATCCCACCCCTCAGAGTGACGTGGCTGAGCGCTCCTGCACCTGTGAACACATCATTCTTAGGAAATAAATGGTTATCAGGTAAAACATGCATATTTTCATCATCAGCATCATCAGTATTACCCTCAGCATTTTCGGAAAAATGGTTATCAGGTAAATCACTAAACGGTAAAGCATTGTCAGGTAACACATGCAATTTCCCATCACTATCAGCATTCAATCAGGGAGGAGAGTCAGGGACATAATATGCAACCATCCGCCCTAAATTAGTCCCCAATAAAACATCAGTGAGTAAGTTATCGGACAGCCCCACTTCCTTCACCCCGCTCCCGACACCCCAATCTATATACACCCGGGCCATTGGCAGGGGACAGTGGATGCCCCCAATCCTGGTGACAGTCAGGGTTTTCCTCAGAATGATCTCTTCAGGGGCCGCCAGTTCGGGTCGAATGAGGGTTCGTTCAGCCCCAGTGTCCTTGAGCCTGTAGCGACAGTGACGTGCTGCACATCATGTCCCAACCACACCACCCACCAAAAGAACTGCTGCATTAGGCCCTGGGGCCTTAGCTGGGGGTATTCCTCTGCTTCTCCGGACAGTTGGCGCTGATATGACCAGTCCGTTTGCAGGAAAAACACTGGCGAAGGTCGGTGGTAGGTCTGATGCTGTTGGCAACAGGGACACGGCCTCTGGTGTGTTGGCTGGCAGGGGCACTGACATTGGTTGCAGGCTTACCCCCTCCAGCTGGTGGTGACTGGCTTCCGCACTTCTGATCTACAATTGGCCTCATAGGCGTTGGCAATCTGCGCTGCTTTCGTCACGTCTTTGGGTTCTCTGTCCATCACGAACTGTTGCACCTCAGCTGGGCAAAGATGTAAGAACTGGTCTTTGATCATCAGGTCTCCCAGCTGTGCAAAGGTGGTCACTGACAGTTCTTGGGTCCACTGGTCAAAGTGGGTCCCGAGTCCATGCGCCACATCGCTGTAACTGTCGTGTGGGCCACGTTGGAGGGTCCGGAACTTTCTACGGTAAACCTCAGGTGTAAGCTGGTACTTTGATATCTGGGCCTGCTTGATGGCCTCAGTCTTCATCTTGGTCTGGAGGGAGAGCAGCAAACGCCTCCAGAGCTTTGCCTCTTAGCCCTGGGGTCAGGTATCGAGCCCATTCGTTCCCAGGCAGCCGGTACTGTCTGCAGGCTTTCGCAAATACCCTCAAAAAAGTGTCCAAGTCCCTGTCCTTTTCCATCACAGGAAAGTGCTCTGGTCGGGGTTTAGGGGTCTGAGCACTGTTGGGCTCGCCGTTGGACAGGGACGACCTCGGCCCCTGGAGTCGGGCTTACTCCAGCTGGTGCTCTCGCAACGCTTGCTGCTCGGCTCTCTCCGCCTCCCATGGTATTGCTGGATCAGCTGCAGACATCCATCATGGTCGTCGGCAGGGAGTTGTTCCAAGGCCGCCAGCAGGTTGGGGTCCAATCCGCCCTGGCTGCAAGTAGGGCCAGCATTCAGTAGTTGGAACTCTGCTACAGCACCATTTTCGCTTGTGCTGGCTGCTGTGGCCACTGGGCTCTGAGACCGGGCTTGGTCTGCTTCAAATTGCACCAGTTCCGTGACAAATTGAGCCTTGGTTTTGCCATGCGGGTCCAGGCCGTGGTACGTGCATACTCCAACAAGAGTGTCCCTCTTCTGCTGGGTGTACCAGGCTTCTCCTTTTGCGGCCATCATTGCCAAATTAAAGATAGGATAGAAAAATGAAAAGAAAGGCAGGGGGTAATCTCAAGTACACACTATTGTCTCAGTCAGGACTAGTAAACACTGACCTTTTCTCCAAAACTTTTTTTGCGCCAAGTCCTCGCAAGAGCTGTGCAAGTTTTTAGTGAGAGGAATGATTGCTCAAACCAGATCACTAATGCTCTATTATCCCTCCACTCTGCCACCAATATGGCAGGAATCTCACCGCGCTGCCACGAATACGTCATGGCTCACGGGGAGGATACCTTTATCATCCCCACCACTCACACCAATTTGTCACGAACCGGGGTTGTTTGGTAGCCCCTGGTTCTTTCTGAAGGGAATTTATCTATATACCACTTCTGGTTTGGAACTTGCATTTCTCTGGCGCCCCCCTTACCCTCAGGTCAGTCAGGGTACTCCACCTAGTGTAATTAGTTGCCAGAAAGGCTGCCTGCTATGTACTGGCTATTGGGCACACTGCAGCGTGGGCGATATAACTACTCCCACTCAGGCGGGAACAATAATTATCAACGCTGCTGTCGCTACAAAGCCTCCCAATTGCACAGGACAAATTCTGCTGCCACCAGCTCCGATTTCTTAATTATTAACAGGTCCGGAGCCAACCCAGATTAGTAGCGTAATTCACTTTAGAGGACATGACCGTACGTTATAAAGCAAGGAGAGACAAGCTAGTAATTTTATATTGTACGCCAAAAAAGGTAGGCAGTGTTCACAGAGGTATAAAAAGATATCAAGACAAATATCATATGTACAACACAATTACAAATAAAATGGGATTAAAGTTGAAAATAAACACTTACATTTTGTTATGTCATCTTATCTCATGGCCGACCGTGTGCTGTGGAGGATGGGCACACATCTAGACGCATAGCACACATCTGTATAGCAGCTAGACCCCGGACAAAGAAACGTGAAGACTGCTTGCTTCCCTCACTTATTGCCCAGCCTAAACCCAAGGCACTCCCACTGTGGTGACCTCGCTTAGAGGCCGAAACCTCCTTTTTTACTTAGTGTTATGGCAACCATTTTTCTACCTAGCTCGATGTATGAATCTCATATACGAAAGACACCAGGATCAAGAGGTGCACCACGTTGGGGCGATTCTTTTAAGTGTAAACAAGGCGTACTTACATGACCGGCTTACGGAGAAACCCGCACTTTGCACTCGTTGGGTTTAGCTTCTAGCGATTTCAGGGAGTTATAGATCCCTCGATGGACATCCAGAATATATAATTCTTATATCTCTAGCCCGGAGCGGTGCCAATATATATCCCTTTAATAGAAAAAAGAGACCCATGCAGTTTGTACTCTTTACGTTTGGGGTGTAATACAGAATGTAACTCAGGATCAGTAATGTAATGTATGTACACAGTGACTGCACCAGCAGAATAGTGAGTGCAGCTCTGGAGTATAATACAGGATGTAACTCAGCATCAGTAATGTAATGTATATACACAGTGATTGCACCAGCAGAATAGTGAGTGCAGCTCTGGAGTATAATACAGGATGTAACTCAGGGTCAGTAATGTAATGTATGTACACAGTGACTGCACCAGCAGAATAGTGAGTGCAGCTCTGGAGTATAATACAGGATGTAACTCAGCATCAATAATGTAATGTAAGTACACAGTGACTGCACCAGCAGAATAGTGAGTGCAGCTCTGGAGTATAATACAGGATGTAACTCAGGATTAGTAATGTAATGTATGTACACAGTGACTGCACCAGCAGAATAGTGAGTGCAGCTCTGGAGTATAATACAGGATGTAACTCAGGATCAGTAATGTAATGTAAGTACACAGTGACTGCACCAGCAGAATAGTGAGTGCAGCTCTGGAGTAAAATACAGAATGTAACTCCAGATCAGTAGATGAGAGCTATTTCATGTATTTATGATGGCTTTCACTGCAGATGAGTCAGTTTGAATTTTGAGTATTTCCGCATTGGGTGGTGGATGGGGCAGGTGATATATTTACTGACACATGGTGGAATCTGTGCATGTTCACCTCTCCCAGCAGGTACCTTCTCTGCTCACCACCTTTTAGCCATTCTAGAACCTCTGTCAGGAATATCCTGGTTACGATTCAATTCAAAGTACTTGTTCTCACCCACAAAGCTCTCCACAGTGCGGCCCCACCTTACATCTCTCACTCATTTCTATTGGCCGAACCGACCTCTGCGATCTGCAAACGACTGTCGACTAACCTCTGCACTAATCCGTACCTCCCACTCCCGACTTCTCCCGTGCTGCGCCAATCCTCTGGAATGCTCTACTTCAAGATATTTAGGACCATCAACAATTTGCATAGTTTTAGGAGCTCCCTCAAAACACATTTGTTCAGAGCGGCCCGTCACGTTCCCTAATAAGTCATTTTATGAGTAAGGGCGCGTATGTAGCCCATTCACTATCTCCATCTATCCCCCATTCCCTGAAGATGGCCGGACCCTCAGTGTAAATACATCATTGTAAATACACACCTGTACTTTGTATTTCCCCCACCTCATTGTAGATTGTAAACTCTCACGAGCAGGGCCAGATTATGTTGCTTTATTGTATTGTTAATGTTGTTTCTTATGACTGTTGTGTTTGAAACTGTTAAACTGTAAAGCGCTGCGGAATATGTTGGCGCTATATAAAGATTAATATAAAGATTATTAGTAGTAGTAGCTGCTCACATTCCCTTACTGGAGCTGCTCCTTTATTAGTGACATTTGTATGTGTTGCTATTATTCTAGTCTCCCTCCGGCGTCTCATCGGTGCATTATGAAAGTGAAGTTTGGCATCAGGGATCCAACGTCAATTAAGAAATCCTTTACTGCGGAACAGCAGTGATGAAGTGCGGACGTCTCTCCACAATCTGCACACGAGGCAGCCATCGGCTTCAGGCTGGGTCCACACGGGACTCACGGTCCATAGAGACTGAAAGCGAAGCTCCGAACCCAAACACAGAACTGTGGACACAGGAGGCGGCACGCTCCGGTTAGGAGACCCGGGATCAGTACTGGCATCGCAGTCTGTATACGGGCTGAGAACACCGCTCATGTGAACCAGTCAATAACCCATCTTTCTGGGCTCAGTGTATCCACTGGCCCACCCCCACCGAGCTCGGCGCGTCCTCCTGTCCGTCCCCCGCCGGGCTCGGCGCGTCCTCCTGCCCGTCCACCGCCGGGCTCGGCGCGTCCTCCTGTCCGTCCACCGCCGGGCTCGGCGCGTCCTCCTGTCCGTCCACCGCCGGGCTCGGCGCGTCCTCCTGTCCGTCCACCGCCGGGCTCGGCGCGTCCTCCTGTCCGTCCACCGCCGGGCTCGGCGCGTCCTCCTGTCCGTCCCCCGCCGGGCTCGGCGCGTCCTCCTGTCCGTCCCCCGCCGGGCTCGGCGCGTCCTCCTGTCCGTCCCCCGCCGGGCTCGGCGCGTCCTCCTGTCCGTCCACCGCCGGGCTCGGCGCGTCCTCCTGTCCGTCCACCGCCGGGCTCGGCGCGTCCTCCTGTCCGTCCACCGCCGGGCTCGGCGCGTCCTCCTGTCCGTCCACCGCCGGGCTCGGCGCGTCCTCCTGTCCGTCCCCCGCCGGGCTCGGCGCGTCCTCCTGTCCGTCCCCCGCCGGGCTCGGCGCCTCCTGCTGTCCGTCCCCCGCCGGGCTCGGCGCGTCCTCCTGTCCGTCCCCCGCCGGGCTCGGCGCGTCCTCCTGTCCGTCCCCCGCCGGGCTCGGCGCGTCCTCCTGTCCGTCCCCCGCCGGGCTCGGCGCGTCCTCCTGTCCGTCCACCGCCGGGCTCGGCGCGTCCTCCTGTCCGTCCACCGCCGGGCTCGGCGCGTCCTCCTGTCCGTCCACCGCCGGGCTCGGCGCGTCCTCCTGTCCGTCCACCGCCGGGCTCGGCGCGTCCTCCTGTCCGTCCACCGCCGGGCTCGGCGCGTCCTCCTGTCCGTCCACCGCCGGGCTCGGCGCGTCCTCCTGTCCGTCCACCGCCGGGCTCGGCGCGTCCTCCTGTCCGTCCACCGCCGGGCTCGGCGCGTCCTCCTGTCCGTCCACCGCCGGGCTCGGCGCGTCCTCCTGTCCGTCCACCGCCGGGCTCGGCGCGTCCTGCTGTCCGTCCACCGCCGGGCTCGGCGCGTCCTCCTGTCCGTCCACCGCCGGGCTCGGCGCGTCCTCCTGTCCGTCCCCCGCCGGGCTCGGCGCGTCCTCCTGTCCGTCCCCCGCCGGGCTCGGCGCGTCCTCCTGTCCGTCCCCCGCCGGGCTCGGCGCGTCCTCCTGTCCGTCCCCCGCCGGGCTCGGCGCGTCCTCCTGTCCGTCCCCCGCCGGGCTCGGCGCGTCCTCCTGTCCGTCCCCCGCCGGGCTCGGCGCGTCCTCCTGTCCGTCCCCCGCCGGGCTCGGCGCGTCCTCCTGTCCGTCCCCCGCCGGGCTCGGCGCGTCCTCCTGTCCGTCCCCCGCCGGGCTCGGCGCGTCCTCCTGTCCGTCCCCCGCCGGGCTCGGCGCGTCCTCCTGTCCGTCCCCCGCCGGGCTCGGCGCGTCCTCCTGTCCGTCCCCCGCCGGGCTCGGCGCGTCCTCCGCCGGGCTCGGCGCCTCCTGCTGTCCGTCCCCCGCCGGGCTCGGCGCATCCTCCTGTCCATCCCCCGCCCACTTGTCAGTCTTAGCCGCCATCCATCACTGAGGTGACTGTTCACATATGACCTGTGAGGACACAGGGACCTACAGAAACTTGTGGGACAGAACAAGGCGATAAACTTACAGCACACCCTAAAGATGACAACATGGAGGCCACCCATCAGCCACACTGTTTCCATAGCAACTCTACTTCAATCAGGCCGCCGACAAAAAGTGAAAGGTCACACTTCCGGCGTCTTAAAAGGAACTGGCCACACCCACTTCCGCTTCTACCCCAGCTGCAAATGCTTTTTCCGACCAATCAGAAGACACTTTTCATTCCTGGCTCGCCTCGCCCTTACCCTGAGGTGTTAATTAAGACGGGCAGATGAGTAACCAATCAGCAACTGACTTATAAACATAAAGAGGCGGGTTTGTGTTACCATTGGGTGAGATTCCTAGAATGGTTACATATGAGCCAATCAGCGTAGAACATCGTTAGCAGTCAGCTACGGAGGAGGAGCCCGTGAGGGAGCAGACGGGAACCTGACGACTGTCGTTACTGGTTAGTAATCGGCACCGCCCCCTTTTCACTGTCTTGCCTCCTGATTGGAACCTGAGCGCTGGCGAGTGATGAGGGCGGAGTGAGGAGGGCGTGTGACGTCATGAAGGCTCTGGCTGCGCGGCCCGCCTCTGCTCCTATTCTCCATCTCTTCCTGCGCACTCTGCGCTCCGTAACTGCGCTCTATGCGCCGAGCGCTACGTCATCAGGGGAGGAGGGAGGAGGAGAGCATTGCAGGAGAAACCCGACAGGCAAATGCGCTCAGACGGACGGAGAGTGACAAAGGGAAAGAGAGCGAGCTGAGGGCGGAGAGGAACCGGAGACTCACACTGTCCGCGGCGGTGACAGGAAGCACGGAGCCAGCGAGCGCCGCCGGCCGTCACCTGACGTGAGCGGAGGCCGAAACCACCGCCGGTGCATTGTCTGCAGCGCTGTGAGGGCTCCGGGGCCTGAGGAAGCCGCCATGAGCGCAGACTGCGGCCTGAGCCGTCCTCCATCCCGGCTGTGAGGAGAGGGAGGCCCCGGCCACAGAAAGGGACCCCTAATAATACAGGGAGACCCCGACCACAGAAAGGGACCCCCCAATAACAGAAAGGACACCCTAACAATACAGGGAGACCCCCCAATAACAGAAAGGACACCCTAACAATACAGGGAGACCCCCCAATAACAGAAAGGGACCCCTATTAATACAGGAAGACCCCCCAATAACAGAAAGGGACCCCTATTAATACAGGGAGACCCCCCAATAACAGAAAGGGACCCCTAATACTACAGGGAGACCCCGACCACAGAAAGGGACCCCCCAATAACAGAAAGGACACCCTAACAATACAGGGAGACCCCCCAATAACAGAAAGGGACCCCTATTAATACAGGGAGACCCCCCAATAACAGAAAGGGACCCCTATTAATACAGGGAGACCCCCCCAATAACAGAAGGGGACCCCTATTAATACAGGAAGACCCCCCAATAACAGAAAGGGACCCCTATTAATACAGGGAGACCCCCCCAATAACAGAAGGGGACCCCTATTAATACAGGAAGACCCCCCAATAACAGAAAGGGACCCCTAATAATACAGGGAGACCCCCCAATAACAGAAAGGGACCCCTAATAATACAGGGAGACCCCCCAATAACAGAAAGGACACCCTAACAATACAGGGAGACCCCCCAATAACAGAAAGGGACCCCTATTAATACAGGGAGACCCCCCAATAACAGAAGGGGACCCCTATTAATACAGGGAGACCCCCCAATAACAGAAAGGGACCCCTAATAATACAGGGAGACCCCCCAATAACAGAAAGGGACCCCTAATAATACAGGGAGACCCCCCCAATAACAGAAAGGGACCCCTAATAATACAGGGAGACCCCGGCCACAGAAAGGGACCCCCCAATAACAGAAAGGAGCCCCTAATAATACAGGGAGACCCCCCAATAACAGAAAGGGACCCCTAATAATACAAGGAGACCCCCCAATAACAGAAAGGAGCCCCTAATAATAGAGGGACCCCCCAATAACAGAAAGGGACCCCTAATAATACAGAGAGACCCCCCAATAACAGTAAGGGACCCCCCAATAACAGACAGGAGCCCCTAATAATACAGGGAGACCCCCCAATAACAGACAGGGAACCCTAATAATACAGAGACCCCCCCAATAACAGAAAGGGACCCCTAATACAGAGACCCCGACCACAGAAAGGAGCCCCCCAATAACAGAAAGGGACCCCTAATAAAACAGAGACCCCAATAGCAGAAAGGAGCCCCTATTAATACAGGGAGACCCCCAATAACAGAAAGGGACGCCTAACAATACAGGGAGACCCCACAATAATAAAGAGACCCCTAATAATACAGGCAGATCCCCCCCGCTATAACAGAAAAGGATTAATAATTCAGAGAGACCCCCCCCTATATTAGAAAGGGACCCCTAATAATACAGGGAGACCCCCAATAACAGATAGGAGCCCCTAATAATACAGAGAGGGACCCACTAATACAAAGGGACCCCCAATAATACAAGCAGACGTGTAATAATACAGTGAGATCCTTTAATAACAGAAAGGGACCCCCAATATTAGTGTCGAGACCCCGTATAATAGAGGGACCCCCAATATTAGTGTAGAGACCCCGTATAATAGAGGGACCCCCAATATTAGTGTAGAGACCCCGTATAATAGAGGGACCCCCATTATTACTGCAGAGCACTCCTAATAATTAAGGATCCCTTAAAGTAGAGACCCTAAAATCAGAGGGACCCCAATATTAATGATCCCAATCTAGAGGGCTCCCCATAAGACGCCCCCATAGTACCGAGCCCCCCGTATTACTGTTCTGCAGTGTTACTGAGCCTTGGACCCCCAGTGTTACCTTTGCTGTCACCCCCCCTGGCTTGTCAGAGCCCCCAGTATCATATGCGGACCCCCACGTTCCTGCCAGGGCTCCCGATCTCCTTTCTGCTGGGTTAGTGCCCCCTCAGGCCGCGTCGCTCCTGCTTGCGGGGTCCCCCCGGTAATCCTGGCCGTGTGCCCCCCATGGGCCTGTGACCCCCCACATCTGCCGGAGTGTGTGGCATGCTGGAGAAGGAGTGACGGGCGGAGGATTCGCTGACTGTATCAGGCTCGCTGCTGATTCCGACCCCCCGTATTGCAGAGAGGGGTCCGAGGTGTCTTGGCCGCCGGGGTCTTCATGTGTTTGTCCTCTATCCGGCTTTCATAAGGAACAGAGAGAAGCAGCAGCAGAATGTCGGGGAGGCCGAGAACCACTTCCTTCGCAGAGAGCTGCAAACCCGTACAACAACCCTCATCATTCGGCAGCATGAAAGTGAGCCGTGAGTACCCCATATCTTCATCTCTGGGGGGCTGCGCCATCCTGTGATCCGGGCCCCTCACCTCCTACTCTGATGTATCCTATATACGTGGGGGCACAGGGGTCCGTCCCATCTGCCTTGGCAGGGGCCGCTGCTGCTTGGACTGGTCTGGAGCTGCTGATACATTGTTGCAGTCTTCTGCTCCATTGTATCCTGCAGCATCTATGGACCCGGCTGTTCTATCCCCCATACTAGTCACTAGGTTGCCCGTTTTGCTATTTAGTAGCCGCACACTGCGGATCTGGGGTTTAGCGCCTGTCTGTCGCCGTCCGTAGATTGTCGCACCCTGTCCCCCCCCCTCCCCCGAGGATCCGCCATTGCAGCAGAGCAGATGATGGCAGCTGCACAGTTCCTGCTCCGCCGGCCGTGCATTGTGCAGGACCTGCAGCTGTCCGTCTGCCCCACCTTACATGCAGGCTGCCGCACGGCCGCCCTCTCCTCCATTACATGAGCACCATTTTCCAGCAGTCTTCCTCCCAGCCGCCCCACCCTTTTTCACCTTCAATAGGCAGAGAGAATGGTGACCCCCATAGCTGCAGATCTGCCATTCTGGAGAGGACTACCCCCCCCCCCCCCAGCCGCACAGGAATCCGCCCCTCATTCACTCCAAATGACTCCTTTTATGTGTCTGAAACCCTGCAAAAGCCACATTACACTCTGCAGCCGCGATTCCTGCGGGCACACTGCGCGCTCTTCATTCATTTTCTGATCATTCGTGCCCAGAGGCCGCCCCTGCTGTACTGCGGGGATGGGACCGGCATAGAAAGGGTTAACCCTGATCATCCCCATGCACTGCATGAATCTCACTGCTGGTGTATATGACAGTCCCGCCTCGTGTCCCCTGGGGCTGACAGTTGCATTCTGGGTAGTGGTTATTGGGGGCTTCTCCGCCAGTCCTGAGTGGCGGCATGGTCCTCCTCTGGTGCCGGCGAGCCTCGGTCGCTGGGTCTGCGGCTGATGGATTTCTTTTGCTGCATATTCCCCATTAATGATTCAGGAGGTCTAGGGGGGATGTGTGCAGGCTCCGTACCCCGGGTGTGGGGGCTCACATATCCCGGGGAGAGGCCCTGGTGTCACCGTTCACATTATACAAGCGCCCAGAACTCTCTGTTGGGTTATATTTCGGGAATTCTGTTCCCAGTAGTCTCTATAGGACTGATGGAGGCAGTGAGCGGGTCAGCGGAGGCGCGGGCACCCTGTGGATCTGCTACCTGTCTGCAGTCGTTGTTTCCTTGTGATGGTTCTGTGGGGGAGAAGCGTCACTGATGTGGATGGCGGCCTCTTCTCCAGCCCCCTCTGTGCTGCGAACATTGGCAGATTATTTGTGCAGAAGTCCTGTATCGGCTCCGCGGCCCAGGACCGTCCCAGTCAGCAGATTCCCCCAATAATGTGACCGCCGCTTTCATCGGGATCATATCCCCTAATCAGATTTCACATGAGTCTACTCACCGTGGGGATTGTATTCCCTTCCTACTGTGGGCTTGTCCCAGAAATGAGTGATAACAGGGAGCAATAGCCTTCATTGAGCAGCATCGCTAATGGAGAGAGTGCGGCCGGAGTCGCGTCCTTTTTAGTTTTCCGGTATATAAGGGTTTGTGCACACGTTAAGTATTTGCTGCAGACAAAGTTTTAAACAAGTGGGCACCATCCAAAAAAATCCTATCACTAAATATTCTGGGTTCACTACCAGGCATGTAATATATATACCGTATATGAATTTAAGAAAAAAGTACATGCAAAAAAAACGGTTGGAACTCCACAAAGTTTTTCGCAAAAAAATGTATCAAATTTTATTTGCACACAAGAAATGCTACACACAATTTAAAAACATTTAAAAATTACTCCAAAGAGTAAAAAACTCCAAACTTCCACATTGAAATTTATAGGGTACCGTACATCTGTATGTTTCTCTCTATTAGGATATGTATGCCCAGTGGAACAAGACTTATAATGTGCTGCTCAAAGAACGTTTCTGGGACAGAAACATTGGGGATCATGACCCCCTTTTCTTTGTGATGTCCTATGGGCACGGGGAAGTTATATTTGTGGTATAGTTTTTGGCACTTCGCCCATGGAATTACGCACTTCTTGGAAATCATTTGTCCTTCATATATTCCAAAATGTGCGTTAACGTGTGGATAAAACTTTGTGTTTAGCCTGAAACCCGTCATATTGGATTAAGCTCATGATTTTCAATATGCCAGCTCATGATAATATAGGACTAATGGTCTAGAGGTGCAGGCATATATGAATAAGATTCATTGTGCTATCCAAATTACGTATGCAGACGGTATTGGACTCTGCGCAGGCGCAGAAGGGGATAATGATTTTTTCCCCCTCAATGCGCAGCATTTAAGATCTGCACTAAGCGACCGGTCTTTAGTACGCAAGCGCATACGAATATGGAGCGCCTGCTTTATTCAGCGCAAGCGCATAATGGGTGACAAGTGCACAAAATACTGTGGTCCATATGTGAATAGAGGATCACAGACCTTGCGCAAGCGCAAAAGGGAACAGGCACTCGCACTCCCAGAGCGCAGGCGCTTATCTCTACACCAAGGGACATAGCTCCCCAGCGCGCAAGCGCATACATTCATGGGACTTTCTGCCTCTAGAAGGCATAACCGCACAGAGCAGAGGACGATCGCGCAGGCGCCATGATACAACATGACCCTTGTGCCACACTTCCGGGTCAGCGCTGACAGCATGGATGCCACTGCCATGAGGCGTTACTCACACCTGCCGCTAAGGTAACTCTAATCTAGATAGCTTAAATAGCCAGCACCGCATCTATGAAATGCACTCACCTTGAGAAAGACACCGTGTGTGCCGGAACGCGTGGGTTCTGTACTCTTCCACGCTCTGGCTGCACCGCTGCTCTAGGGACCAGGGGGTGACTGTAGTGGACCGGTTAGGGTAAAGTATATAACTGTCGTTTATTGCCTCTCTTTGCCAACTGTACCTGTGATCTATTATGTCGTTTGAGTTATGTGTGAGCATCTCTTGGGCAAACTAACAGGGTGCTTTAGATTATGGTATATACACACATTCTGATTGTACCTATCGCGGACAACATCGCCAGAGTGCTCATCACTTTATACTGGCATATGGTGAGGTCCACTTCCATCTAGACAGTGCCTTCAAAAAGGGTCCCACGTATATGGAAAAATCTTTCCTGTTAAACAGTATATGCAGCATTTGTATTATGTTATTTATTTGGTGCAGATAATCAGCTCATGGCCGGATTACATATATTTCAATGTGGAAGTTTGGAGTTTTTTACTCTTTGGAGTAATTTTTAAATGTTTTTTAATTGTGTGTAGCATTTCTTGTGTGCAAATAAAATTTGATACATTTTTTGTGAAAAACTTTGTGGAGTTCCAACCGTTTTTTTGCATGTACTTTTTTCTTAAATTCATATACGGTATTTGCTGCAGACATTTCTGCATCAAGAATGTTTCTTTACAGGAAAAACGTTGCATTAAAAGCGACATTTCTTCGCACGTTTTTGGTGAATTTTTTTTTTTTCCCAGTCATTTGTGTGAAAAGTGCAGCAAAAGCTCAAAAGTTTCTGACGATGATATGAAGCTTCAAATCTGCAAAGACAAAATAAGCAACGTGATGATAGACACAGAAAAACCATGACGTCATCCCCAACCGTTCATCCATCTTTAACCCCCTGTAGTCTGACGTCCAGAGCGGTGTTGGCCCCTGGATTCTATCTGGAAGCCCCCGTCCCTCTTTCTGGCTGCGCCGTTCCTCCTAGTATCCGGGGATTCACAGGCCGGTTCCATCGCTGCTGATTTGCGGTTTCTCCAGCTGACAAGGATTCTGTGACCTTCCGCGCTCCGCTCATCTTTAGTCTGTGATTATTAAACGGAACCAAAGTGCAAAATTAAAAAAAAAAGGCTAAATGTTCGTCCCCAGATTACAAATCCACACAGAGAGATCTGCTCAGACACTGAGCAAGCAGGGGATGCTGGGAGATTACAGCTCTGACTCCTGTAGAATAGTGAGCGAGGGATGCTGGGAGATTACAGCTCTGACTCCTGTAGAATAGTGAGCGGGGGATGCTGGGAGATTACAGCTCTGACTCCTGTAGAATAGTGAGCGAGGGATGCTGGGAGATTACAGCTCTGACTCCTGTAGAATAGTGAGCTGGGAATGCTGGGAGATTACAGCTCTGACTCCTGTAGAATAGTGAGCGGGGGACGCTGGGAGATTACAGCTCTGACTCCTGTAGAATAGTGAGCGGGGGATGCTGGGAGATTACAGCTCTGACTCCTGTAGAATAGTGAGCGGGGGATGCTGCGAGATTACAGCTCTGACTCCTGTAGAATAGTGAGCGGGGGATGCTGGGAGATTACAGCTCTGACTCCTGTAGAATAGTGAGCGGGGGATGCTGGGAGATTACAGCTCTGACTCCTGTAGAATAGTGAGCGGGGGATGCTGGGAGATTACAGCTCTGACTCCTGTAGAATAGTGAGCGGGGGATGCTGGGAGATTACAGCTCTGACTCCTGTAGAATAGTGAGCGGGGGATGCTGGGAGATTACAGCTCTGACTCCTGTAGAATAGTGAGCGGGGGATGCTGGGAGATTACAGCTCTGACTCCTGTAGAATAGTGAGCGGGGGATGCTGGGAGATTACAGCTCTGACTCCTGTAGAATAGTGAGCGGGGGATGCTGGGAGATTACAGCTCTGACTCCTGTAGAATAGTGAGCGGGGGATGCTGGGAGATTACAGCTCTGACTCCTGTAGAATAGTGAGCGGGGGATGCTGGGAGATTACAGCTCTGACTCCTGTAGAATAGTGAGCGGGGGATGCTGGGAGATTACAGCTCTGACTCCTGTAGAATAGTGAGCGGGGGATGCTGGGAGATTACAGCTCTGACTCCTGTAGAATAGTGAGCGGGGGATGCTGGGAGATTACAGCTCTGACTCCTGTAGAATAGTGAGCGAGGGACGCTGGGAGATTACAGCTCTGACTCCTGTAGAATAGTGAGCGAGGGATGCTGGGAGATTACAGCTCTGACTCCTGTAGAATAGTGAGCGGGGGATGCTGGGAGATTACAGCTCTGACTCCTGTAGAATAGTGAGCGGGGGACGCTGGGAGATTACAGCTCTGACTCCTGTAGAATAGTGAGCGGGGGACGCTGGGAGATTACAGCTCTGACTCCTGTAGAATAGTGAGCGGGGGACGCTGGGAGATTACAGCTCTGACTCCTGTAGAATAGTGAGCTGGGAATGCTGGGAGATTACAGCTCTGACTCCTGTAGAATAGTGAGCGGGGGATGCTGGGAGATTACAGCTCTGACTCCTGTAGAATAGTGAGCGGGGGATGCTGGGAGATTACAGCTCTGACTCCTGTAGAATAGTGAGCGGGGGATGCTGGGAGATTACAGCTCTGACTCCTGTAGAATAGTGAGCGGGGGATGCTGGGAGATTACAGCTCTGACTCCTGTAGAATAGTGAGCGGGGGATGCTGGGAGATTACAGCTCTGACTCCTGTAGAATAGTGAGCGGGGGATGCTGGGAGATTACAGCTCTGACTCCTGTAGAATAGTGAGCGGGGGATGCTGGGAGATTACAGCTCTGACTCCTGTAGAATAGTGAGCGGGGGATGCTGGGAGATTACAGCTCTGACTTCTGTAGAATAGTGAGCGGGGGATGCTGGGAGATTACAGCTCTGACTCCTGTAGAATAGTGAGCGGGGGATGCTGGGAGATTACAGCTCTGACTCCTGTAGAATAGTGAGCGGGGGATGCTGGGAGATTACAGCTCTGACTCCTGTAGAATAGTGAGCGGGGGATGCTGGGAGATTACAGCTCTGACTCCTGTAGAATAGTGAGCGGGGGATGCTGGGAGATTACAGCTCTGACTCCTGTAGAATAGTGAGCGGGGGATGCTGGGAGATTACAGCTCTGACTCCTGTAGAATAGTGAGCGGGGGATGCTGGGAGATTACAGCTCTGACTTCTGTAGAATAGTGCACTGGTCGCGGTGTTCTGTGCCGTCTACACTGGGTGTCGCACATACGCCGGCCGTGTTGTTCTGCACCGGGTATCGCTTGGTATTTCCGCAGCACTTTACCCATTTTGGCCCTGTGTGTGCGCTGGGACGGAGCCGGCTACTCGTGCACACACTGTGGAGCAATGCTGTGCAGCCTTTCACCCTCTCACCCCTAGATGTTTGGAGACTACAATTCCCAGCATGCCCAGACAGCTAGAACTGTATATAATGTAGTCTGTGGCTCTCAGTGCATGCTGGGAGTTGTAGTTTCTCTATCAGTCTTTGTGGGGTCCCCAGTGATGAGGCCTCTCCAGTCCCCCATCTCCTCACCTGCACTGAGCCGTCATTTATGATCAGTAATGTATTGGTGATCGGTCCGAGGTCTCGGATCACTCCCAGGCGAGGACTGGATCACATCATTACTGGAGTGTCATTCCGGAGTCACATTTCCGCCTTTGTCCTGGAAGCCCGCTACCTATGTAATAGTCTCTGCTCCGCCCTCTATGTAATAGTCTCTGCTCCGCCCCTATGTAATAGTCTCTGCTCCGCCCCCTACGTAATAGTCTCTGCTCCGCCCCTATGTAATAGTCTCTGCTCCGCCCCTATGTAATAGTCTCTGCTCCGCCCCTATGTAATAGTCTCTGCTCCGCCCTCTATGTAATAGTCTCTGCTCCGCCCTCTATGTAATAGTCTCTGCTCTGCCCCCTATGTAATAGTCTCTGCTCCGCCCTCTATGTAATAGTCTCTGCTCCGCCCCCTATGTAATAGTCTCTGCTCCGCCCCCTATGTAATAGTCTCTGCTCCGCCCCCTATGTAATAGTCTCTGCTCCGCCCTCTATGTAATAGTCTCTGCTCCGCCCTCTATGTAATAGTCTCTGCTCCGCCCTCTATGTAATAGTCTCTGCTCCGCCCTCTATGTAAGTCTCTGCTCCGCCCTCTAAGTAATAGTCTCTGCTCCGCCTCTATGTAATAGTCTCTGCTCCGCCCTCTATGTAATAGTCTCTGCTCCGCCCTCTATGTAATAGTCTCTGCTCCGCCCTCTATGTAATAGTCTCTGCTCCGCCCCTATGTAATAGTCTCTGCTCCGCCCTCTATGTAATAGTCTCTGCTCCGCCCTCTATGTAATAGTCTCTGCTCCGCCCTCTATGTAATAGTCTCTGCTCCGCCATCTATGTAATAGTCTCTGCTCCGCCATCTATGTAATAGTCTCTGCTCCGCCATCTATGTAATAGTCTCTGCTCCGCCATCTATGTAATAGTCTCTGCTCCGCCATCTATGTAATAGTCTCTGCTCCGCCATCTATGTAATAGTCTCTGCTCCGCCATCTATGTAATAGTCTCTGCTCCGCCATCTATGTAATAGTCTCTGCTCCGCCCTCTATGTAATAGTCTCTGCTGTGCCCTCTGCTATTTTAGTCATTTATTCTGTTTCTAAACCAGTTCATAACCTTCAGGAGACCAGAGCTCTGCAACTGGAGTGGACGGCGATAACTGGAGCCCATGATGTCACTGCAGCCTGTGTGATGTCACCTGATGTAAGAATAGAGCCGATGATGTCACTGCAGCCTGTGTGATGTCACCTGATGTAACAATAGAGCCCATGATGTCACTGCAGCCTGTGTGATGTCACCTGATGTAAGAATAGAGCCCATGATGTCACTGCAGCCTGTGTGATGTCACCTGATGTAAGAATAGAGCCCATGATGTCACTGCAGCCTGTGTGATGTCACCTGATGTAAGAATAGAGCCCATGATGTCACTGCAGCCTGTGTGATGTCACCTGATGTAAGAATAGAGCCCATGATGTCACTGCAGCCTGTGTGATGTCACCTGATGTAAGAATAGAGCCCATGATGTCACTGCAGCCTGTGTGATGTCACCTGATGTAAGAATAGAGCCCATGATGTCACTGCAGCCTGTGTGATGTCACCTGATGTAAGAATAGAGCCCATGATGTCACTGCAGCCTGTGTGATGTCACCTGATGTAAGAATAGAGCCCATGATGTCACTGCAGCCTGTGTGATGTCACCTGATGTAACAATAGAGCCGATGATGTCACTGCAGCCTGTGTGATGTCACCTGGTGTAACAATAGAGCCGATGATGTCACTGCAGCCTGTGTGATGTCACCTGATGTAACAATAGAGCCCATGATGTCACTGCAGCCGGTGTGATGTCACCTGGTGTAAGAATAGAGCCCATGATGTCACTGCAGCCGGTGTGATGTCACCTGGTGTAAGAATAGAGCCCATGATGTCACTGTGCCGGTGCATAGAGCTGATGATGTCACTGCGCCGGTGCATAGAGCTGATGATGTCACTGCGCCGGTGCATAGAGCTGATGATGTCACTGCGCCGGTGCATAGAGCTGATGATGTCACTGCGCCGGTGCATAGAGCTGATGATGTCGCTGCAGGTGGTGTATTGTTGTCTCTGAATGTAGCTGATGATGTCACCTCGTACATGAATAGGACATATTTCCTTGCGCTGACCAGCCCAGGCCGGGGTTCTGGTCTCGGTCCTCTCGGCTCTTCAGGACGGCTTTTTAACAACTGCCCTATAGAAACGATTGATGGTCTCCAAAATCGTGCAGCTCGACAGCATGGAAAAGTGATGATGTGGCTATAAAGCAGCCGTATTCCGTGCTGTGCCCGCCGTACAGGCCTCGGTGTTCTGGGCATTGATTGCTCTGCAGGACGGACAGGAGCAGCTCTGCTGGACTCCGGGCATTGAGCGCGGCTGAGAACAGTGACTGCCACATCCAGGAGATAACGTACAGCTCGGTGGAGACTGATCGGACCATCCGGCCCGGCTGCAAATCTGCAATTCTTGGAATTGTTTCTCCACTCGTCTCCTTCACACATTGAGCTTAGTAGGATGAAAGCCCCACAAGTTGTGACCACATAGAGGTGTCCATATAATGAATGATCTCCAGTAACCTCCTACTGTACGGACCACCGCAGAGGACATCATGGGCCTGCACAGCCTCGCTTTACTCCATGTAACCTGGCGGACCCCATTGTAGTTGGATTAGTTTGTTGCGTCAGTTCTGCTGCTCTGGTGGAAAAGAAAACTGGTTTCTTCGCACAAATGCAGTGTGAGCTGGGAGGTTCGTGTGAAGGGTTAATTTGTAATCTCGGCTGATTATCTGCTGTTCCAGTGAATGGACTTCCTGTTATTCCCTTTCCGCTTCTCTCCCTCAGAGAAGACCACCACCAGGTCCTCCCACCAAAACTAGAGTGAAGTTTCCAAAGAGTTAAGAAGCCATGATTCCTATTACCCCCTGATCTGTGGTCCTGTGTCATCCGCCTCCCCTCCCCCGTACTCAGACCTGTGTGACAAGGATCACCCAGGCCAATGACCGGACCCCTCCGCTGGGTATGTCACCTGCTGCCTCTAGTACCCCTGCCGCCAGGTCAGAGGAGGACGGAGAGTCCTCATTGTATAGTCCAGAGGTCTGTGTAGTCGCCCCATAAGGGCGCTGGTCACATGGAGCTGGGGGGAGCAGAATTGTATTTCCCCCATTATTGGGGTATAGTCATCGCCAGGCTCCTGGGTCAGTGATCCGAATCTACAACCCCGGGGCAGGCAGAATCCATCTCTCCTGGTGACTGTGTCCATGAGTGCAGAGGTCGGCTCTATTAATTGTCCACCCCTTCTGCTGATGCCGGTGCCTCACGTATTAATGAAGTGGTCAGGAGGCCTTTCTGGGTCTTAAATAAAGGAAAAGGTTAATGACTAGTGATGAACGAGTGTGCTCGGATAACGTCTTATTCTCGGGCGTGCTCGGATAACGTCTTATTCTCGGGCGTGCTCGGATAACGTCTTATTCTCGGGCGTGCTCGGATAACGTCTTATTCTCGGGCGTGCTCGGATAACGTCTTATTCTCGGGCGTGCTCGGATAACGTCTTCTTCTCGGGCGTGCTCGGATACCGTCTTCTTCTCGGTCGTGCTCGGATACCGTCTTCTTCTCGGGCGTGCTCGGATACCGTCTTCTTCTCGGGCGTGCTCGGATACCGTCTTCTTCTCGGGCGTGCTCGGATAAAGTCTTCTTCTCGGGTGTGCTCGTGTATTATGTTCTATTCCCTGCTGCTGCAAGATCGCCTGTTTGTTACACAGTCTCTGTATGGGTTCAGTCTAACAGCCGCAGGGACTCGATCATAATATGCGAGCACGCCCGAGATACTCACAGGGACTCGATCATAATATGCGAGCATGCCCGAGATACTCACAGGGACTCGATCATAATATGCGAGCACGCCCGAGATACTCACAGGGACTCGATCATAATATACGAGCACGCCAGAGACACTCACAGGGACTCGATCATAATATACGAGCACGCCCGAGATACTCGCCGGGACTCGATCATAATATACGAGCACGCCCGAGATACTCGCCGGGACTCGATCATAATATACGAGCACGCCCGAGATACTCGCCGGGACTCGATCATAATATACGAGCACGCCCGAGATACTCGCCGGGACTCGATCATAATATACGAGCACGCCAGAGATACTCGCCGGGACTCGATCATAATATACGAGCACGCCCGAGATACTCGCCGGGACTCGATCATAATATACGAGCACGCCAGAGATACTCGCAGGCACTCGATGATAATATACGAGCACGCCCGAGATACTCGCAGGCACTCGATGATAATATACGAGCACGCCCGAGATACTCACAGGGACACGATCATAATATACGAGCACGCCCGAGATACTCGCAGGCACTCGATGATAATATACGAGCACGCCTGAGATACTCGGATAACACCCGAGCATAGGACGATCTCATCCTCAGCTGAGCACGTTCTCTCATCACTATTAATGACACTTTGGTTGCTCGGCTGAGGATGCCGGGAAGTTCTGCACCGCGTCTCCTCACATCTGGAATTATTTGTCGAGATATAAAGGACATGGATCTGCTGAAGGCGTAAGATACTCTCCTGGCGGAGGAGGAGGCCTCTGTCTATGGCGGAGGAGGAGGCCTCTGTCTATGGCGGAGGAGGAGGCCTCTGTCTATGCTGGAGGAGGAGGCCTCTGTCTATGCTGGAGGAAGAGGCCTCTGTCTATGCTGGAGGAGGAGGCCTCTGTCTATGCTGGAGGAGGAGGCCTCTGTCTATGCTGGAGGAGGAGGCCTCTGTCTATGCTGGAGGAGGAGGCCTCTGTCTATGCTGGAGGAGGAGGCCTCTGTCTATGCTGGAGGAGGAGGCCTCTGTCTATGCTGGAGGAGGAGGCCTCTGTCTATGCTGGAGGAGGAGGCCTCTGTCTATGCTGGAGGAGGAGGCCTCTGTCTATGCTGGAGGAGGAGGCCTCTGTCTATGCTGGAGGAGGAGGCCTCTGTCTATGCTGGAGGAGGAGGCCTCTGTCTATGCTGGAGGAGGAGGCCGCGGCCTCTCGGTCTATGCTGGAGGAGGAGGCCGCGGCCTCTCGGTTTATTCTGGAGGAGGAGGAGGCCTCTCGGTTTATTCTGGAGGAGGAGGAGGTGGCCTCTCGGTTTATTCTGGAGGAGGAGGCTGCTCAGCTTAGGTCTAGATCAATTCCTGGTATGTGATTTACGTGGAGTTTCCGATCTTATTGCCTCCAGTATTTGACATTATGTGAATGTGTCCCTCCTGGAGGCTTTTGGGGGTGGTTGTGGAGCGTAGACTGAGGCCGGTGATGGTCACCGCATGGTGCTCCTGGTTCGGCATCTGAGCTGGATGCCACTTGTCGGCACACAATGACTGGGTGGCGTTCTTCTCCTGCGATCTGTCAGAAGAATGTGTGAAGTGCTGTGACCTCAGCCGGGATGATCCGTAACCCATGTGCACCACATTACACCCAGTCACTGAGCAGTGAGTCAGGCTGTAAACAAGGGGATCATTGTGACATGTGCACCAGCAGGTTCAGTGGGTACGCAGCACATGTTGCCAGTACAGGTGCATTTCTCCAGGTACATCAGGCCTGGGCTATGCTGCAGATTTGTAGAGCTGCATTTTTGTGGTTCAATTCACAGGACTTCACTGTCACAAAAATTGGTGTGAGCTCTATGATGTGAAGAATTAGAAATTGAAGAATTACGGTAATATATATATAAAAAAAAAAATCAGAGTAGGGAATGAAGAATCTTCTGAAAGATGGAAAAACTATTCTGGTGAAACGGGTCAGAAGAGGATGGGAAGAACCGTTATGCCGGAAGGTGTCAGAGGAGGACGGGAAGAACTGTTCTGCCGAAAGGGGTCAGAGGAGGATGGGAAAAACCGTTCTGCTGAAGGGGGTCAAAGGAGGATGGGAAGAACCGTTATGCCGGAAGGGGTCAGAGGAGGACGGGAAGAACAGTTATGCTGGAAGGGGTCAGAGGAGGATGGGAAGATCTGTTCTGCCGGAAAGGGTCAGAGGGGGACGGGAAGAACCGTTATGCCGGAAGGGGTCAGAGGAGGACGGGAAGAACAGTTATGCCGGAAGGGGTCAGAGGAGGATGGGAAAAACCGTTCTGCTGAAAGGGGTCAAAGGAGGATGGGAAGAACCGTTATGCCGGAAGGGGTCAGAGGAGGACGGGAAGAACAGTTATGCCGGAAGGGGTCAGAGGAGGATGGGAAGATCTGTTCTGCCGGAAGGGGTCAGAGGAGGACGGGAAGAACCGTTTTGATGAACAAGTGATGCACAGTATTGAAAATTGTAGACAAATGCAAGAGCGGTGTATGAGCTCATTGTCCTGTAGTACGGCTTGCATGTGACTGCTTCCATTATGGTCCATGGTAAGCAGAAGGGAAGGCTCCAGTGGATAGGACTCGCCATCACTTCATGAACAGTGGTGGTGTAAACACTATCGATCTTGAGAATAAAGGGGCCGCAGCCTGCACTCTTCTTGTCTTCTTTACTTTTCCCTGCACTCGGGTTCTTCCCCTACCGGGAAGCTGCGGCACAGATCTGTCCATGTGAACGCAGTCCTCCTCACCGTTGGTCGGCTTGGGGCGCCATTTTGTTGGGAAAACCGAGGAATGCGTCCACAAGGTGCAACTTCTGAGAAGCCCCTTCATAAAATCCACAATGGTTTCCCACTGCATGTGACTTGTTGTTATCGGCCACATAGTTTCGCCAAAACCAGCCTTTAGCTTGTGATAGTCGCAGTCCACCATGATTCCCTCCATCCTCGGCATACACATGCATGCTTGATTCGGCTGAATGTTTTCAATGGGGAGAGGGAAATAGGTCGGAGGCGGCTTATCTTCCTTGATGAGAAGAATGGATCGGGCATATTGAAATTCAGCATGCCTGATCCTTTTTTTTTCCCCTCTTATACTTGCAAATGAAGGTCAGATGTACATGAAGTGATGATCCTCGGGGTAGGATGGGATGACTCCTGTGGAGTTGGATCCTGTTCCTCTCTGTAAGCAGTATTTGTGGGTTTACAGATGGGCACCTTCTCCTCTGCCCCCCTAACATTGCGGCAGCGCTTTACTGCTTGTCACAAATATGGCAGCCGCTCCACAACAGGCGGGAACCTGTCTGAGGTTTATATACCATGTGATAACACTCGCTGCCTGACAACACCATAGAAACATCCAGCTGTTACAATGTATCAGTCCCTAGCAACCAGACAGGAGATTGGGAGATGGCAGCCACGCAGCAGATGCCTCATGTGGGTGATGTTATACTGAGCCGCCAGTTGCTGGGGTGACTCCTTCTTATTGGAGGTCCCATGCTCCCGCCCCCCCCCCCCCCCCATCTCTGAGGCTGTTGTGGATTGGGGCGGTGGGGCGCGCTGCCATGCAGGTGGAGTAATACGGTTAGGTTCCGCGGTTCAAGGCCATGTATCCCACCATTCCCAATGCGCCAGTCTGGGATGTAGTTAGAGGGCAGAAACCACTTCATCACCGGGTGCAGTCTGACTGTGTGATTGGACTGTATTGTGCTGACGGGCCAGGGTTTTATTGGCGCCCTAGCAGACAGACTAGTGAAGCCTGGTTGGCAGGCTCTCGCAGGCGAGTGAAGCCCTGCTGGCTCCCTCTTCCAGGCGGGTGAAGCCCTGCTGGCTGGCTCCCTCTTGCAGGCGGGTGAAGCCCTGCTGGCTGCTCCCTCTCGCAGGCGGGTGAAGCCCTGCTGGCTGGCTCGCTCTCGCAGGCGGGTGAAGCCCTGCTGGCTGGCTGGCTCTCGCAGGCGGGTGAAGCCCTGCTGGCTGGCTGGCTCTCGCAGGCGGGTGAAACCCTGCTGGCTGGCTCGCTCTCGCAGGCGAGTGAAACCCTGCTGGCTGGCTCGCTCTCGCAGGCGGCTGAAGTCCTGCTAGCTGGCTAGCTCGCTCTTGCGGGCAGGTGAAGCCCTGCTGGCTGGCTGGCTCGCTCTCGCAGGCGGGTGAAGCCCTGCTGGCTGACTGGCTCGCTCTCGCAGGCGGGTGAAGCCCTGCTGGCTGACTGCGGGTGAAGCCCTGCTGGCTGGCTGGCTCGCTCTCGCAGGCGGGTGAAGCCCTGCTGGCTGACTGGCTCGCTCTCGCAGGTGGTTGAAGCCCTGCTGGCTGACTGGCTCGCTCTCGCAGGCGGGTGAAGCCCTGCTGGCTGACTGGCTCGCTCTCGCAGACGGGTGAAGCCCTGCTGGCTGACTGCGGGTGAAGCCCTGCTGGCTGGCTGGCTCGCTCTCGCAGGCGGGTGAAGCCCTGCTGGCTGACTGGCTCGCTCTCGCAGGTGGTTGAAGCCCTGCTGGCTGACTGGCTCGCTCTCGCAGGCGGGTGAAGCCCTGCTGGCTGACTGGCTCGCTCTCGCAGACGGGTGAAGCCCTGCTGGCTGACTGGCTCGCTCTCGCAGGCGGGTGAAGCCCTGCTGGCTGACTGGCTCGCTCTCGCAGGCGGTTGAAGCCCTGCTGGCTGGCTCCCTCTCACAGGCGGGTGAAGCCCTGCTGGCTGGCTCCCTCTCACAGGCCGGTGAAGCCCTGCTGGCTGGCTCCCTCTCGCAGGCGGGTGAAGCCCTGCTGGCTGGCTCCCTCTCACAGGCCGGTGAAGCCCTGCTGGCTGGCTCCCTCTCGCAGGCGGGTGAAGCCCTGCTGGCTGGCTCGCTCTCGCAGGCGGGTGAAGCCCTGCTGGCTGACTGGCTCGCTCTCACAGGCGGTTGAAGCCTCGCTCTCTCCTCCGCAGATGTTTTCTGTTAGGGATTGGACTCATTTCTTGGAATTCTCTGTGCCGGGCAGAGTTGATGACTCCAAGGAAAGTGGCGTTTCTGAAGGTCCAGGAGGGGTATTTGTAGAGCATGTGATGCCCAGAGCCCAGATGTGGGCTTCATTCCCCAGCGCCCCTAGCAGGGAGGCTTTATTCTATCAGTAAATATTGCTGTCAGCCTCTCCTGCACCTGAAATGGCTGATAAGAGAACAGGTTGTGTCCCCCTGCCCTACAGCCTTCCTCTGCACAGATCCCTGTTATCCGGCTGATAATCTAGGACTGGATCTTGTGCCAGAGGGGGTATATATGTATACTGCAGCTGTACCAGTGAATGTGAGGATGGCAGACCCCCCTGTGCAGTGTGGGGTCTGTGTGTGGAGGGTAAAGGGGGTATCCTGCTCGTCTCATGATATAAGTGAAGCTTAGTAATGAAATCCTTTACATTGTATCAGTGCAGACGGCCGCGCACTGTCACAAGCCCGTGAGCAGAGAGATGATAATGATGGGAATAATAGTTGCATCTGTCACTGCTGTGGTGAGATTTTTTGGGATTTCCGTCCTGCTCCGTCACGGCACGTCCCACTCCTGCCTGACCCTGCGTAGCCCCGGGCATGTGAGGTGGTTTATAATGCCCACCCCCATATGTTCCCTCTCACCCACTGGTAATCATTCCACTAATTCAGTTAAAAATTACCCAGTAATCTGCGGCTATAGCTCTGGGGTCAAGGATGGAGCCTCCACCGGGTCCAGGGCGCAACCTTGAGCAATGCAACAGGAGAGGGCTGAGAAGTGCTGCAGCCACCCAGCCAGGAATGGCTGATAACAAGGAGCAGTAGCTTGCACTAAGCTTCAGGGTGTGTGACGTCTGGCTGTAAGCGAGTGTCTGTGCCTGCCGAGATGATATCAGTGGAGTCAGTCGTATACGATCAGTCATGTAGCGGAGCGTCTCCCCCGCCTGCCCCGTGTCAGGTCCGGACATCCGGGCGATACCAACCCTGGCTGTCTTGCCCCTGTACTCCCTGCTTGATCAGTGTCTTGGTTTCTTCGCACCGGGCTCTAGACTGTCACCATTCTAGGAGCTCCGACTGCTAGGTGGGTGAGGGTGTGCAGTCTTGCTGACTGTTTCCAGCAGTATCCGTGGGACAGCTTGGGGCATTGTGTCTTGTAAAATGGGTGCTGAGGGCTTTTCCTCCGTGCAGTACTGTATGCTGTGTGCCCCATCTGGCGGCTGTGCCCTGAGGTCAGCGTGCTGCAGCTGGTTCTCCTCGCTGGTCCCTGAGGTCACTGTAATGCAGCCGTGTCTCCTCGCTGGTCCCTGAGGTCACCGTAATGCAGCCGTGTCTCCTCGCTGGTCCCTGAGGTCACCGTGCTGCAGCCGGGTCTCCTTGCTGGTCCCTGAGGTCACCGTGCTGCAGCCGTGTCTCCTCGCTGGTCCCTGAGGTCACCGTGCTGCAGCCGTGTCTCCTCGCTGGTCCCTGAGGTCAGCGTGCTGCAGCTGGTTCTCCTCGCTGATCCCTGAGGTCACCGTGCTGCAGCCGTGTCTCCTCGCTGGTCCCTGAGGTCAGCGTGCTGCAGCTGGTTCTCCTCGCTGATCCCTGAGGTCACCGTGCTGCAGCCGTGTCTCCTCGCTGGTCCCTGAGGTCAGCGTGCTGCAGCCGTGTCTCCTCGCTGGTCCCTGAGGTCACCGTGCTGCAGCCGGTTCTCCTCGCTGGTCCCTGAGGTCAGCGTGCTGCAGCCGTGTCTCCTCTCTGGTCCCTGAGGTCACCGTGCTGCAGCCGTGTCTCCTCGCTGGTCCCTGAGGTCAGCGTGCTGCAGCTGGTTCTCCTCGCTGATCCCTGAGGTCACCGTGCTGCAGCCGGGTCTCCTTGCTGGTCCCTGAGGTCAGCGTGCTGCAGCCGTGTCTCCTCGCTGGTCCCTGAGGTCAGCGTGCTGCAGCTGGTTCTCCTCGCTGATCCCTGAGGTCAGCGTGCTGCAGCCGGGTCTCCTCGCTGGTCCCTGAGGTCAGCGTGCTGCAGCCGTGTCTCCTCGCTGGTCCCTGAGGTCACCGTGCTGCAGCTGGGTCTCCTCGCTGGTCCCTGAGGTCAGCATGCTGCAGCTGGGTCTCCTCGCTGGTCCCTGAGGTCACCGTGCTGCAGCCGTGTCTCCTCTCTGGTCCCTGAGGTCACCGTGCTGCAGCCCTGTCTCCTCGCTGGTCCCTGAGGTCAGCGTGCTGCAGCTGGGTCTCCTCGCTGGTCCCTGAGGTCACCGTGCTGCAGCCGGGTCTCCTCGCTGGTCCCTGAGGTCACCGTGCTGCAGCCGGGTCTCGTCGCTGGTCTCTGAGGTCACCGTGCTGCAGCCGTGTCTCCTCGCTGGTCCCTGAGGTCACGGTGCTGCAGCCGGGTCTCCTCGTTGGTCCCTGAGGTCACCTTGCTGCAGCCGGGTCTCCTCGCTGGTCCCTGAGGTCACCGTGCTGCAGCCGGTTCTCCTCGCTGGTCTTTGAGGTCACCATGCTGCAGCTGGGTCTCCTCGCTGGTCCCTGAGGTCACCGTGCTGCAGCTGGGTCTCCTCGCTGGTCCCTGAGGTCACCGTGCTGCAGCCCTGTCTCCTCGCTGGTCCCTGAGGTCAACGTGCTGCAGCCGTGTCTCCTCGCTGGTCCCTGAGGTCACCGTGCTGCAGCTGGGTCTCCTCGCTGGTCCCTGAGGTCACCGTGCTGCAGCTGGGTCTCCTCGCTGGTCCCTGAGGTCACCGTGCTGCAGCCGTGTCTCCTCTCTGGTCCCTGAGGTCACCGTGCTGCAGCCCTGTCTCCTCGCTGGTCCCTGAGGTCAGCGTGCTGCAGCCGGGTCTCCTCGCTGGTCCCTGAGGTCACCGTGCTGCAGCCGTGTCTCCTCGCTGGTCCCTGAGGTCAGCGTGCTGCAGCCCTGTCTCCTCGCTGGTCCCTGAGGTCAGCGTGCTGCAGCCGTGTCTCCTCGCTGGTCCCTGAGGTCACCGTGCTGCAGCTGGGTCTCCTCGCTGGTCCCTGAGGTCACCGTGCTGCATCTGGGTCTCCTCGCTGGTCCCTGAGGTCACCGTGCTGCAGCCGTGTCTCCTCTCTGGTCCCTGAGGTCACCGTGCTGCAGCCCTGTCTCCTCGCTGGTCCCTGAGGTCAGCGTGCTGCAGCCGGGTCTCCTCGCTGGTCCCTGAGGTCAGCGTGCTGCAGCCGGGTCTCCTCGCTGGTCCCTGAGGTCACGGTGCTGCAGCCGGGTCTCCTCGTTGGTCCCTGAGGTCACCTTGCTGCAGCCGGGTCTCCTCGCTGGTCCCTGAGGTCACCGTGCTGCAGCCGTGTCTCCTCGCTGGTCCCTGAGGTCACCGTGCTGCAGCTGGGTCTCCTCGCTGGTCCCTGAGGTCACCTTGCTGCAGCCGTGTCTCCTCGCTGGTCCCTGAGGTCACCGTGCTGCAGCTGGGTCTCCTCGCTGGTCCCTGAGGTCACCGTGCTGCATCTGGGTCTCCTCGCTGGTCCCTGAGGTCACCGTGCTGCAGCCGTGTCTCCTCTCTGGTCCCTGAGGTCACCGTGCTGCAGCCCTGTCTCCTCGCTGGTCCCTGAGGTCAGCGTGCTGCAGCCGGGTCTCCTCGCTGGTCCCTGAGGTCAGCGTGCTGCAGCCGGGTCTCCTCGCTGGTCCCTGAGGTCACGGTGCTGCAGCCGGGTCTCCTCGTTGGTCCCTGAGGTCACCTTGCTGCAGCCGGGTCTCCTCGCTGGTCCCTGAGGTCACCGTGCTGCAGCCGTGTCTCCTCGCTGGTCCCTGAGGTCACCGTGCTGCAGCTGGGTCTCCTCGCTGGTCCCTGAGGTCACCTTGCTGTAGCCGGGTCTCCTCGCTGGTCCCTGAGGTCACCGTGCTGCAGCCGATTCTCCTCACGGGTCCCTGAGGTCACCGTGCTGCAGCTGGGTCTCCTCGCTGGTCCCTAGACATCTTGTAGGGCTCCTCTATAGGTAGGACAACCTGACTGGAGGCTGCCTCCATGACTGGAGACTCTCTGGTCTTCAGAGGATGGTGACTGCATGCTCTTCCCATGTAGCATCGTCTGTACGGCTCCATACCAGGGTTTAGTATGGCCGCTGACCATCACCCCACAATGTCGGGGCCTCTGAGCCTCACGTGGGTGTTACACGTGGGGCGCAGGTGATCTCAGCAGAGTTTAGGTTTGCCCTGGACCTTCTTGGTGGAGTCCGATAACGCTTCTCCTGCAGGAAGGGGCCACATACTCCACGTGGCAGGTTATGGGGCCCTTATCACCATGTGCACCTCTATGGTAGGACACTGGTCCTGGTCCGGGGCGTCCTGGCAGCGCACACGGACCCTCCGCTCTCCTTCCTGTTTTGAGTACACAGGACCGCCGCTTGTTTGATGTCTCAGGAATGTGGCCGGACAGCAGACGCTTTGTTCTTGAGCAGATTTGTCTGAGGATTTATAATGTGGTGAGATGATCTGCAGATGATGTCACTGATCCACAGCTGCCGACCGTTGTATGTCAGTCTCATACAGTGCAGGAAATAAGTATTTGATCCCTTGCTGATTTTGTATGTTTGCCCACTGATAGACATGAAGAGTCTATAATTTTAATTTTAACATTGAGAGGTAGAATATCAGAAATAAAATCCAGAAAATCACATTGTAAATTATATACATTTATTTGCATTTTGCAGTGAGAAAGAAGTATTGATCCCTCTGACAAACAAGACTTAATACTTGGTGGTAAAACCCTTGTTGGCAGGCCCAGCAGTCAGACGTTTTCTGTAGTTGATGATGAGGTTTGCGCACTTTTTAGGAGGAATTTTGCTCCACTCCTCTTTGCAGATAATCTCTAAATCATTAAGATTTTGAGGCCGTCGCTTGGCAACTCCCTCCATAAGTTTTCTATGGGATGAAGGTCTGGAGACTGGCTAGGCCACTCCATCACCTTAATGTTCTTCTTTTTGAGCCACTCCTTTGTTGCCTTGGCTGTATGTTTTGGGTCATTGTCTTGCGGGATGACCCAGGCACAACCCATTTTTAATGTCCTGGCAGAGGGAAGGAGGGGCGGCTGCCAGCATGTACGCCCGGGTGCAGGGGTGGCTGCCAGCATGTACGCCCGGGTGCAGGGGTGGCTGCCAGCATGTACGCCCGGGTGCAGGGGTGGCTGCCAGCATGCACGCCCGGGTGCAGGGGTGGCTGCCAGCATGTACGCCCGGGTGCAGGGGTGGCTGCCAGCATGCACGCCCGGGTGCGGGGGTGGCTGCCAGCATGTACGCCCGGGTGCGGGGGTGGCTGCCAGCATGTACGCCCGGGTGCGGGGGTGGCTGCCAGCATGTACGCCCGGGTGCGGGGGTGGCTGCCAGCATGTACGCCCGGGTGCAGGGGTGGCTGCCAGCATGCACGCCCGGGTGCAGGGGTGGCTGCCAGCATGCACGCCCGGGTGCAGGGGTGGCTGCCAGCATGCACGCCCGGGTGCAGGGGTGGCTGCCAGCATGCACGCCCGGGTGCAGGGGTGGCTGCCAGCATGCACGCCCGGGTGCAGGGGTGGCTGCCAGCATGCACGCCCGGGTGCAGGGGTGGCTGCCAGCATGCACGCCCGGGTGCAGGGGTGGCTGCCAGCATGCACGCCCGGGTGCAGGGGTGGCTGCCAGCATGCACGCCCGGGTGCAGGGGTGGCTGCCAGCATGCACGCCCGGGTGCAGGGGTGGCTGCCAGCATGCACGCCCGGGTGCAGGGGTGGCTGCCAGCATGCACGCCCGGGTGCAGGGGTGGCTGCCAGCATGCACGCCCGGGTGCAGGGGTGGCTGCCAGCATGCACGCCCGGGTGCAGGGGTGGCTGCCAGCATGCACGCCCGGGTGCAGGGGTGGCTGCCAGCATGCACGCCCGGGTGCAGGGGTGGCTGCCAGCATGCACGCCCGGGTGCAGGGGTGGCTGCCAGCATGCACGCCCGGGTGCAGGGGTGGCTGCCAGCATGCACGCCCGGGTGCAGGGGTGGCTGCCAGCATGCACGCCCGGGTGCAGGGGTGGCTGCCAGCATGCACGCCCGGGTGCAGGGGTGGCTGCCAGCATGCACGCCCGGGTGCAGGGGTGGCTGCCAGCATGCACGCCCGGGTGCAGGGGTGGCTGCCAGCATGCACGCCCGGGTGCAGGGGTGGCTGCCAGCATGCACGCCCCGGTGCAGGGGTGGCTGCCAGCATGCACGCCCGGGTGCAGGGGTGGCTGCCAGCATGCACGTTCGGGTGCAGGGGTGGCTGCCAGCATGTACGCCCGGGTGCAGGGGTGGCTGCCAGCATGCACGCCCCGGTGCAGGGGTGGCTGCCAGCATGTACGCCCGGGTGCAGGTGGTATTTCTCGGTGTACGCAGCTCTCAGCCCTACCGATGTGTTCCCATCCTCACTCCAGGTTCCAGTTTATGGTCTTTTGCTCTGACTTCACAGATTGTGTAGACACCGCTGGAGCCTGGGTTGGGGGATGGGCACGGTCCACATACGAGTCTGATTACACCCCTGCAGTGGGGTCTCTTCCACACCCCTCCTGCGGCCACATCAGCGCGGCTTTTCCATGGTTTTCATGTGTTCTCTCGCTTCCCTCCAGCAGTCTCATATTATAGGTGAATAAGCCCCTGTAGAAGGGAGATTAGGTCGCAGGCTCCCGGGGTCACAGGTGATTTGTCCAGGAGTTAAGCAGTTTCTGCGGGTCACCATTTTCACAACCATTGCTTGCTGTCAGTCAATGGTAATTTATGGTTTAGATACTGGATTTCAGTCTCTAGATGTAAAGGAGAATGTTCTCATTCACTGATCTGTTAGAGCTGGTGGTCCGGGACCTCTGCAGACATCGAGCGCTTCTCAGGCTGATTGGAAATCCGCTTGTGTCTCAGTAAATACCTTCCTCCAGGAACAATGCACAGTGGCTTGAAGAACTCTCCGTACCCTGTGAACTTTTCACATTTTCTCTCATTGCACCACAAACTTGAATCTATTTTATTGTTTTTTTGTGATAACGGAAAGTATCAAATGTTAGTGACGTGTAAGGAAATGATACAATGTTACTAAGTGTTTTATAAACATAAATCTGACAATTTACCGTGTGTTAATATTCAGCCCCCCCATAGTCAGTACTTTGTAAGACCTCCTTTCTCTGCAGTCTTTTGGGGTCTGTCTCTCCCCCTTTCTCTGCAGTCTTTTGGGGTCTGTCTCTCCCCCTTTCTCTACAGTCTTTTGGGGTCTGTCTCTCCCCCTTTCTCTGCAGTCTTTTGGGGTCTGTCTCTCCCCCTTTCTCTGCAGTCTTTTGGGGTCTGTCTCTCCCCCTTTCTCTCCAGTCTTTTGGGGTCTGTCTCTCCCCCTTTCTCTCCAGTCTTTTGGGGTCTGTCTCTCCTCCTTTCTCTGCAGTCTTTTGGGGTCTGTCTCTCCTTTCTCTGCAGTCTTTTGGGGTCTGTCTCTCCTCCTTTCTCTGCAGTCTTTTGGGGTCTGTCTCTCCCCCTTTCTCTGCAGTCTTTTGGGGTCTGTCTCTCCCCCTTTCTCTGCAGTCTTTTGGGGTCTGTCTCTCCCCCTTTCTCTCCAGTCTTTTGGGGTCTGTCTCTCCCCCTTTCTCTCCAGTCTTTTGGGGTCTGTCTCTCCTTTCTCTGCAGTCTTTTGGGGTCTGTCTCTCCTCCTTTCTCTGCAGTCTTTTGGGGTCTGTCTCTCCCCCTTTCTCTGCAGTCTTTTGGGGTCTGTCTCTCCCCCTTTCTCTCCAGTCTTTTGGGGTCTGTCTCTCCCCCTTTCTCTCCAGTCTTTTGGGGTCTGTCTCTCCTTTCTCTGCAGTCTTTTGGGGTCTGTCTCTCCTCCTTTCTCTGCAGTCTTTTGGGGTCTGTCTCTCCCCCTTTCTCTGCAGTCTTTTGGGGTCTGTCTCTCCCCCTTTCTCTGCAGTCTTTTGGGGTCTGTCTCTCCCCCTTTCTCTGCAGTCTTTTGGGGTCTGTCTCTCCTCCTTTCTCTGCAGTCTTTTGGGGTCTGTCTCTCCTTTCTCTGCAGTCTTTTGGGGTCTGTCTCTCCTCCTTTCTCTGCAGTCTTTTGGGGTCTGTCTCTCCCCCTTTCTCTGCAGTCTTTTGGGGTCTGTCTCTCCCCCTTTCTCTGCAGTCTTTTGGGGTCTGTCTCTCCTCCTTTCTCTGCAGTCTTTTGGGGTCTGTCTCTCCCCCTTTCTCTGCAGTCTTTTGGGGTCTGTCTCTCCCCCTTTCTCTGCAGTCTTTTGGGGTCTGTCTCTCCTCCTTTCTCTGCATTCTTTTGGGGTCTGTCTCTCCACCTTTCTCTGCATTCTTTTGGGGTCTGTCTCTCCTCCTTTCTCTGCAGTCTTTTGGGGTCTGTCTCTCCCCCTTTCTCTGCAGTCTTTTGGGGTCTGTCTCTCCCCCTTTCTCTGCAGTCTTTTGGGGTCTGTCTCTCCCCCTTTCTCTGCAGTCTTTTGGGGTCTGTCTCTCCCCCTTTCTCTGCAGTCTTTTGGGGTCTGCCTCCTTTCTCTGCAGTCTTTTGGGTCTGTCCCTCCACCTTTCTCTGCAGTCTTTTGGGGTCTGTCTCCTTTCTCTGCAGTCTTTTGGGGTCTGTCTCCTTTCTCTGCAGTCTTTTGGGGTCTGTCTCTCCTCCTTTCTCTGCAGTCTTTTGGGGTCTGTCTCTCCTTCCTTTCTCTGCAGTCTTTTGGGGTCTGTCTCTCCCTCCTTTCTCTGCAGTCTTTTGGGGTCTGTCTCTCCCCCTTTCTCTGCAGTCTTTTGGGGTCTGTCTCTCCCCCTTTCTCTGCAGTTTTTTGAGGTCTCTCTCCTCCTTTCTCTGCAGTCTTTTGAGGTCTCTCTCCTCCTTTCTCTGCAGTCTTTTGGGGTCTGTCTCTCCCCCTTTCTCTGCAGTCTTTTGGGGTCTGTCTCTCCTTCCTTTCTCTGCAGTCTTTTGAGGTCTCTCTCCTCCTTTCTCTGCAGTCTTTTGGGGTCTGTCTCTCCCCCTTTCTCTGGTCTTTTGGGGTCTGTCTCTCCTCCTTTCTCTGCAGTCTTTTGGGGTCTGTGTCTCCTCCTTTCTCTGCAGTCTTTTGGGGTCTGTCTCTCCCTCCTTTCTCTGCAGTCTTTTGGGGTCTGTCTCTCCTCCTTTCTCTGCAGTCTTTTGGGGTCTGTCTCTCCACTTTTCTCTGCAGTCTTTTGGGGTCTGTCTCTCCTCCTTTCTCTGCAGTCTTTTGGGGTCTCTCTCCTCCTTTCTCTGCAGTCTTTTGGGGTTTGTCTCTCCCCCTTTCTCTGCAGTCTTTTGGGGTCTGTCTCTCCCCCTTTCTCTGCAGTCTTTTGGGGTCTGTCTCTCCCCCTTTCTCTGCAGTCTTTTGGGGTCTGTCTCTCCTCCTTTCTCTGCAGTCTTTTGGGGTCTCTCTCCTCCTTTCTCTGCAGTCTTTTGGGGTCTGTCTCTCCACTTTTCTCTGCAGTCTTTTGGGGTCTGTCTCTCCTCCTTTCTCTGCAGTCTTTTGGGGTCTCTCTCCTCCTTTCTCTGCAGTCTTTTGGGGTTTGTCTCTCCCCCTTTCTCTGCAGTCTTTTGGGGTCTGTCTCTCCCCCTTTCTCTGCAGTCTTTTGGGGTCTGTCTCTCCCCCTTTCTCTGCAGTCTTTTGGGGTCTGTCTCTCCAGCTTTCTCTGCAGTCTTTTGGGGTCTCTCTCCTCCTTTCTCTGCAGTCTTTTGGGGTTTGTCTCTCCCCCTTTCTCTGCAGTCTTTTGGGGTCTGTCTCTCCCCCTTTCTCTGCAGTCTTTTGGGGTCTGTCTCTCCCCCTTTCTCTGCAGTCTTTTGGGGTCTGTCTCTCCCCCTTTCTCTGCAGTCTTTTGGGGTCTGTCTCTCCTCCTTTCTCTGCAGTCTTTTGAGGTCTCTCTCCTCCTTTCTCTGCAGTCTTTTGAGGTCTCTCTTCTCCTTTCTCTGCAGTCTTTTGGGGTCTGTCTCTCCTCCTTTCTCTGCAGTCTTTTGAGGTCTCTCTCCTCCTTTCTCTGCAGTCTTTTGGGGTCTGTCTCTCCACCTTTCTCTGCAGTCTTTTGGGGTCTGTCTCTCCTCCTTTCTCTGCAGTCTTTTGGGGTCTGTCTCTCCTCCTTTCTCTGCAGTCTTTTTGGGTCTGTCTCTCCACCTTTCTCTGCAGTCTTTTGGGGTCTGTCTCTCCTCCTTTCTCTGCAGTCTTTTGGGGTCTGTCTCTCCAGCTTTGCTCATCTACAGGTGACATTCTCCCTTCCTCTTTCCCCGTCTCGCTCAGTGACATTGGATGGAGACGTCTGTGATCAGTGATTTTCACCTCTTGTCTCAGATTCTCTGAGATTTGTCTCTGGACGGTGACTGCGCCGATCACACACAGGAATCTGCTCTGATCTGCACCCTCCATTGTAGCTCTGGCAGGATGTTGAGGGTCGTTGTCCTGCTGGAGGATGAACCTACGCCCCAGTCTCACGTCTCCTGCAGTATCTAACAGGTTTTCCTCCAGGATTGTCCTGTATTTAGCGCCATCCATCTTCCCATCACATCTGACAATTTTCTCTGCCCCTGCTGAAGAAAAGCCTCCCCACAGCAGGATGCTGCCTCCACCATGTGTGACGGTGGGAACGGTGTTTTTCAGGGTGATGTGCTGTGTTCATTTTCCGTCACGCATAGCATTTTGTATATCACCCCTAACTTTTCCTTTGGTCTCATCTTCCACCAGCTTGCTATGTCCTCTACATGGGACTTCTTATGAATTTCAAATATGTCTTTCATCTTGCTGCTCTTCCATAAAGGGTAGATTTGTAGATATACGACTTATTCGTCCTGTGGACAGATTCGCCCCCTTACATAAATCAGGGATTGTGGTTAGCGGTGGGCGCGGTGCTGTGGTATTTTCCAGCTGTGCCAAGAAACAGATATGCAGCTAATTAGCACCAAGCTGGGCAAGACGGCGGTCAGTCACTGTGATTGACCGTGCCCATGGAGCGCGCTGTACCCTGGCAGTCAGCGTCTGCACCTCCTCTGCAGGCTGATGGGGTCTGAGGACCGATCACTGGGACTACGTGTTACCATGTCACTTCTGCGTCAGGGTCACCATGCACACAGAAGTACGGTGCCGGGCCCTAGGCGGGAGACGGGGGTCCGGGCCCTTGGCGGGAGATGGGGGGGGGGGGGGGCGGCGTTTTGATGGGGGGGCTGGCCCTGGGCGGGGGACGGGAGTGTCGGGCCCTGGGCGGGAGATGGGGGGGGCTGGCCCTGGGCGGGAGATGGGGGGGGCTGGCCCTGGGCGGGAGATGGGGGGGCTGGCCCTGGGCGGGAGACGGGGGTGCCGGGCCCTGGGCGGGAGATTGGGGGGGGGGGGGGGGGGCCGGGCCCTGGGCGGGAGACGGGGTGTCGGACCCTGGGCAGGGGGGGGGGGGGGGGGGGGGGTTTGGCCGGGTCCCGCAGTAATCTTTCATGCTCTTTATTTCCTGACGTTGGCACTAACCACCTTGTGTCATTTTGTTTTTTCCAGGAGACAAAGATGGCAGCAAGGTCACCACTGTGGTGGCCACCCCGGGGCAGGGTCCGGACCGGCAGCAGGAGGTTAGCTACACGGACACCAAGGTGATCGGCAATGGCTCCTTCGGTGTCGTCTACCAGGCCAAACTCTGCGACTCAGGCGAGCTGGTGGCCATTAAAAAGGTTCTACAGGACAAGAGGTTCAAGGTGAGTGCGGCCGGCAGGTCACGCTGTTACTCTGGGGTCCGGTGTCACACATTGGGTGGGGGCTTCACACCGCCTCTTAGTGCGCAGTGTTACTGGCACTACTAGTGTGATTTCATGGGGGTAGGGGGCGGGATGTGAAATGTCCGCACCGGATCGCAGGACCCATCTCATTCAGATCTGTGTGACTCCTCATTGATTGCTGAACATGCTGCTACGCCCCAAAATCGTTGCATAGTTCTCATGAAATGCTCTGTGCTCCAGAGCTGCCCGCCATCATTACCTGCCTCGTGATAGGTTTTTTCCTTAAATTTTACAAGTAGAGATATTTAACTTCGCATTGTAAAACAATGAGTGGCTTTTGCATTTTTCGCTGCAGCTCCTAAAAGCAACTGTGTAAATTCCACCATATACCTGCCTGTTATGTCCGGCTCTGGGGCCTGCACCTCGGTGGGGTGAAGCGGGGGCAGTGCTCGGCTGAGCAGACGCTGGTTGTGCTCGATGCTGAGTGTCAATCTCAGGAGACCTGGACTAACTTCAGCGCTGGCGTTCTCGGGAGACCTGGACTGACTGCAGCGCTGGTGATATCAGGAGAACTGGACTGACTGCAGCACTGGTGATCTCGGGAGAACTGGACTGACTGCAGCACTGGTGATCTCAGGAGACCTGGACTGACTGCAGCACTGGTGATCTCAGGAGAACTGGACTGACTGCAGCACTGGTGATCTCAGGAGACCTGGACTGACTGCAGTACTGGTGATCTCAGGAGAACTGGACTGATTGCAGCACTGGTGATCTCGGGAGACCTGGACTGACTGCAGCACTGGTGATCTCAGGAGACCTGGACTGACTGCAGTACTGGTGATCTCAGGAGAACTGGACTGATTGCAGCACTGGTGATCTCAGGAGAACTGGACTGACTGCAGCACTGGTGATCTCAGGAGACCTGGACTGACTGCAGCACTGGTGATCTCAGGAGAACTGGACTGATTGCAGCACTGGTGATCTCAGGAGACCTGGACTGACTGCAGCACTGGTGATCTCGGGAGACGTGGACTGATTGCAGCGCTTGTGATCTCGGGAGACGGGGACTGATTGCAGCGCTGGTGATCTCTGGAGACGGGGACTGATTGCAGCGCTGGTGATCTCTGGAGATGGGGACTGATTGCAGCGCTGGTGATCTCAGGAGACGGGGACTGATTGCAGCGCTGGTTATCTCAGGAGATGTGGTCTGGCTGCAGCGCTTGTGATCTCAGGAGACGGGGACTGATTGCAGCGCTGGTGATCTCAGGAGATGTGGTCTGGCTGCAGCGCTGGGGATCTCAGGAGACCTGGACTGATTGCAGCACTGGTGATCTCTGGAGATGTGGTCTGATTGCAGCGCTTGTGATCTCAGGAGACGTGGACTGATTGCAGCGCTGGTGATCTCGGGAGATGTGGTCTGGCTGCAGCGCTGGCTATCTCAGGAGACGAGGACTGATTGCAGCGCTTGTGATCTCAGGAGACATGGACTGATTGCAGCACTTGTGATCTCTGGAGACGGGGACTGATTGCAGCTCTGGTGCTCTCAGGAGATGTGGTCTGGCTGCAGCGCTGGCTATCTCAGGAGACGAGGACTGATTGCAGCGCTTGTGATCTCAGGAGACATGGACTGATTGCAGCACTTGTGATCTCAGGAGACGTGGACTGATTGCAGCACTTGTGATCTCAGGAGACATGGACTGATTGCAGCACTTGTGATCTCAGGAGACATGGACTGATTGCAGCACTTGTGATCTCAGGAGACATGGACTGATTGCAGCACTGGCGATCTCAGGAGAACTGGACTGACTGCAGCACTGGTGATCTCAGGAGACCTGGACTGACTGCAGCACTGGCGATCTCAGGAGAACTGGACTGACTGCAGCACTGGTGATCTCGGGAGACCTGGACTGACTGCAGCACTGGTGATCTCGGGAGAACTGGACTGACTACAGCACTGGTGATCTCAGGAGAACTGAACTGATTGCAGCACTGGTGATCTCAGGAGACCTGGACTGACTGCAGCACTGGCGATCTCAGAACTGGACTGATTGCAGCACTGGTGATCTCAGGAGACCTGGACTGACTGCAGCACTGGTGATCTCGGGAGACGTGGACTGATTGCAGCGCTTGTGATCTCAGGAGACAGGGACTGATTGCAGCGCTGGTGATCTCTGGAGACGGGGACTGATTGCAGCGCTGGTGATCTCTGGAGATGGGGACTGATTGCAGCGCTGGTGATCTCAGGAGACGGGGACTGATTGCAGCGCTGGTGATCTCAGGAGATGTGGTCTGGCTGCAGCGCTTGTGATCTCTGGAGATCTGGTCTGGCTGCAGCGCTTGTGATCTCAGGAGACCTGGACTGATTGCAGCACTGGTGATCTCATGAGACCTGGACTGATTGCAGCGCTGGTGATCTCGGGAGATGTGGTCTGGCTGCAGCGCTTGTGATCTCAGGAGACGTGGACTGATTGCAGCTCTGGTGCTCTCAGGAGATGTGGTCTGGCTGCAGCGCTGGCTATCTCAGGAGACGTGGACTGATTGCAGCGTTGGTGATCTCAGGAGATGTGGTCTGGCTGCAGCGCTTGTGATCTCAGGAGACGGGGACTGATTGCAGCGCTGGCTATCTCAGGAGACGAGGACTGATTGCAGCGCTTGTGATCTCAGGAGACATGGACTGATTGCAGCACTTGTGATCTCAGGAGACGTGGACTGATTGCAGCACTGGCGATCTCAGGAGATGTGGACTGACTGCAGCGCTGGCGATCTCAGGAGATGTGGACTGGCTGCAGCGCTTGTGATCTCAGGAGACGAGGACTGATTGCAGCGCTGGTGATCTCAGGAGACGTGGACTGACTGCAGCGCTGGCGATCTCAGGAGATGTGGACTGGCTGCAGCGCTTGTGATCTCAGGAGACGGGGACTGATTGCAGCGCTGGTGATCTCAGGAGACCTGGACTGACTGCAGCGCTGGTGATCTCAGGAGATGTGGACTGATTGCAGCGCTGGCGATCTCAGGAGACCTGAACTGATTGCAGCGCTGGTGATCTCAGGAGATGTGGACTGGCTGCAGCGCTTGTGATCTCAGGAGACGTGGACTGATTGCAGTGCTGGCGATCTCAGGAGATGTGGACTGGCTGCAGCGCTTGTGATCTCAGGAGACGTGGACTGATTGCAGCGCTGGCGATCTCAGGAGATGTGGACTGGCTGCAGCGCTTGTGATCTCTGGAGACGGGGACTGATTGCAGCGCTTGTGATCTCAGGAGACATGGACTGATTGCAGCGCTGGCGATCTCAGGAGATGTGGACTGGCTGCAGCGCTTGTGATCTCTGGAGACGTGGACTGATTGCAGCCTTGGCGATCTCAGGAGATGTGGACTGGCTGCAGCGCTTGTGATCTCTGGAGATGTGGTCTGGCTGCAGCGCTGGTGATCTCAGGAGATGTGGACTGATTGCAGCGCTGGCGATCTCCAGAGACCTGGACTGATTGCAGCGCTGGTGATCTCAGGAGACGGGGACTGATTGCAGCGCTGGTGATCTCAGGAGACGTGGACTGATTGCAGCGCTTGTGATCTCTGGAGACAGGGACTGATTGCAGCGCTTGTGATCTCAGGAGACGTGGACTGATTGCAGCCTTGGTGATCTCAGGAGACGGGGACTGATTGCAGCGCTGGTGATCTCTGGAGATGTGGTCTGGCTGCAGCGCTTGTGATCTCTGGAGACAGGGACTGATTGCAGCGCTTGTGATCTCAGGAGACGTGGACTGATTGCAGCGCTTGTGATCTCTGGAGACAGGGACTGATTGCAGCGCTTGTGATCTCAGGAGACGTGGACTGATTGCAGCCTTGGCGATCTCAGGAGACCTGGACTGATTGCAGCGCTGGTGATCTCAGGAGATGTGGACTGATTGCAGCGCTGGCGATCTCCGGAGACCTGGACTGATTGCAGCGCTTGTGATCTCTGGAGACAGGGACTGATTGCAGCGCTTGTGATCTCAGGAGACGTGGACTGATTGCAGCGCTTGTGATCTCAGGAGACGTGGACTGATTGCAGCGCTTGTGATCTCTGGAGACAGGGACTGATTGCAGCGCTTGTGATCTCAGGAGACGTGGACTGATTGCAGCCTTGGCGATCTCAGGAGACCTGGACTGATTGCAGCGCTGGTGATCTCAGGAGATGTGGTCTGGCTGCAGCGCTGGTGATCTCAGGAGACGTGGACTGATTGCAGCGCTGGTGATCTCAGGAGATGTGGACTGGCTGCAGCGCTTGTGATCTCTGGAGATATGGTCTGGCTGCAGCGCTGGCGTGGGTGGCTGCGACGCTGCTATTTATATAAACGTTGTGCAATAGGCGTTGTGTGATTTGTGACGTGCCGGAATTGGCCCAGACTCTCTTCCCTCCTCCGCAGCTTTGTCTTTCCTTGTAGCAGAGAGGGCTCAGTGTCTCAAGCTTGTGTTCCAGGCATGCTATGACCCTGGTGAAGCTCTGCGGAGGGCAGAATCTGCTCAGTGGCTCCTTATAATCTGCTCCCCCATGGCCACGTTTTAGCTCCGGGCCGGTGACGTTCTGTCGGGGCCCCTGTACGTCACCAGCATCATCGGAGCTGGTCCGGCCTGGATCTCGGCTGCCGTTGTCCTCACTATTGCAGGGAGTTGCCGCAGCTCCTTGAGGGGCTGGTAATCCTGGGTGATGGCTTTCTTGTCTCTGCTCCTCTTCCCTTCTCCCTGTTCTGAGTCCTGCAGAGCTGAGGTAACTTGCCTTTCAGGGGTTTAGGAAAGCTGGGTGACATCTGATTCTTAGTATGCAGCTCCTCCTTCCAGGACGTGTGACCTGTGATCACAGCCGGAGGTGCAGATCCTGAGCGGAGACACGACACCGCGGGAGAAGTCACCGTGCAAGCAGCAGACGGACCGCCGACACCGCTCTGCTCATGCGAGTACCATGGCCGCCCCTGGTGATGGTGGCGTCAGATTTACAGCAGGAGGGGAGAGGTGCAGCCACCTCCTTTCTTCCAGGACTCACAGTGGCCTCCTTTTTCTCGCAGGCCTCGCAGCCGCCTCCTTTTTCTCGCAGGCCTCGCCGCCGCCTCCTTTTTCTCGCAGGCCTCGCCGCCGCCTCCTTTTTCTCGCAGGCCTCGCCGCCGCCTCCTTTTTCTCGCAGGCCTCGCAGCCGCCTCCTTTTTCTCGCAGGCCTCGCAGCCGCCTCCTTTTTCTCGCAGGCCTCGCAGCCGCCTCCTTTTTCTCGCAGGCCTCGCAGCCGCCTCCTTTTTCTCGCAGGCCTCGCAGCCGCCTCCTTTTTCTCGCAGGCCTTGCAGCCGCCTCCTTTTTCTCGCAGGCCTCGCAGCCGCCTCCTTTTTCTCGCAGGCCTCGCAGCCGCCTCCTTTTTTTCCCATAGAATCCTAAAGTGTTAGAGCTGGTAGGGACCTCCGGGGTCATCTTGTCCAACACCCGGCTCAATGCAGGATTCACTAAACCATCTCAGACAGATGTCCGTCTAACCTTTGTTTGAAGACTTCCATTGAAGGAGAACTCACCACCTCTCGTGACCGCCTGTTAGACTCATTGATCGCCCTCACTGTCAAAAAGTTTTTTCTAATATCTAATCTGTGTCTCCTCCCATTCAGTTTCCTTCCATTTCTTCTAACATATTAAACACCTTCTTCTCCACGGTATTCACGGTGGAAAATGAAATGCTAGGTGAAATCCCAAGAAACAATGAAAACCCTATATTAAGGGTCACCAATCTAACCCAAGAAGAGGTGCGAAACCGGCTAAATAAGATTAAAATAGATAAATCTCCGGGTCCGGATGGCATACACCCACGAGTACTAAGAGAACTAAGTAATGTAATAGATAAACCATTATTTCTTATTTTTAGGGACTCTATAGCGACAGGGTCTGTTCCGCAGGATTGGCGCATAGCAAATGTGGTGCCAATATTCAAAAAGGGCTCTAAAAGTGAACCTGGAAATTATAGGCCAGTAAGTCTAACCTCTATTGTTGGTAAAATATTTGAAGGGTTTCTGAGGGATGTTATTCTGGATTATCTCAATGAGAATAACTGTTTAACTCCATATCAGCATGGGTTTATGAGAAATCGCTCCTGTCAAACCAATCTAATCAGTTTTTATGAAGAGGTAAGCTATAGGCTGGACCACGGTGAGTCATTGGACGTGGTATATCTCGATTTTTCCAAAGCGTTTGATACCGTGCCGCACAAGAGGTTGGTACACAAAATGAGAATGCTTGGTCTGGGGGAAAATGTGTGTAAATGGGTTAGTAACTGGCTTAGTGATAGAAAGCAGAGGGTGGTTATAAATGGTATAGTCTCTAACTGGGTCGCTGTGACCAGTGGGGTACCGCAGGGGTAAGTATTGGGACCTGTTCTCTTCAACATATTCATTAATGATCTGGTAGAAGGTTTACACAGTAAAATATCGATATTTGCAGATGATACAAAACTATGTAAAGCAGTTAATACAAGAGAAGATAGTATTCTGCTACAGATGGATCTGGATAAGTTGGAAACTTGGGCTGAAAAGTGGCAGATGAGGTTTAACAATGATAAATGTAAGGTTATACACATGGGAAGAAGGAATCAATATCACCATTACACACTGAATGGGAAACCACTGGGTAAATCTGACAGGGAGAAGGACTTGGGGATCCTAGTTAATGATAAACTTACCTGGAGCAGCCAGTGCCAGGCAGCAGCTGCCAAGGCAAACAGGATCATGGGGTGCATTAAAAGAGGTCTGGATACACATGATGAGAGCATTATACTGCCTCTGTACAAATCCCTAGTTAGACCGCACATGGAGTACTGTGTCCAGTTTTGGGCACCGGTGCTCAGGAAGGATATAATGGAACTAGAGAGAGTACAAAGGAGGGCAACAAAATTAATAAAGGGGATGGGAGAACTACAATACCCAGATAGATTAGCGAAATTAGGATTATTTAGTCTAGAAAAAAGACGACTGAGGGGCGATCTAATAACCATGTATAAGTATATAAGGGGACAATACAAATATCTCGCTGAGGATCTGTTTATACCAAGGAAGGTGACGGGCACAAGGGGGCATTCTTTGCGTCTGGAGGAGAGAAGGTTTTTCCACCAACATAGAAGAGGATTCTTTACTGTTAGGGCAGTGAGAATCTGGAATTGCTTGCCTGAGGAGGTGGTGATGGCGAACTCAGTCGAGGGGTTCAAGAGAGGCCTGGATGTCTTCCTGGAGCAGAACAATATTGTATCATACAATTATTAGGTTCTGTAGAAGGACGTAGATCTGGGTATTTATTATGATGGAATATAGGCTGAACTGGATGGACAAATGTCTTTTTTCGGCCTTACTAACTATGTTACTATATGTTACTATGTTCTAGTCTTTCCTTGTGTAAATGAGAATAATGATGATCCTTCTACACTGTGACGGCCCTTCAGATATTTGTAGACAGCTATTAAGTCTCCTCTTCGCTTTTTTGCAGCTAAACATTCCAAAATCCTGTAACCGTTCCTCGTAGGACATAATTTGCAGTCAGCTCACCATCCTGGTCGCTCTCTTCTGAACTTGCTCCAGTTTTTCAATGTCTTTTATATAATATGGAGCCCAGAACTGGACACAATATTCCAGATGAGGCCTGACCAAGGAGGAGTAGAGGAGATTATTACTTCACGTGATCTAGACTCTCTGCTTCTCCTACTACATCCTAGAACTGTGTTTGGAGAGGAAACGCACACAAACACGGGGAGAACATACAAACTCCTTGCAGATGTTGTCCTTGGTGAGATTTGAACCCATGGCTGCAGTGTTAACCACTGAGCCACCATGCTGATCAAGCTTATGTAGATCCTTCTGAATCCTTTCTCGTTCTTCTCTAGTGTTAGCTATCCCTCCTAGCTTTGCATCATCTGCACATTTGATCAGTTTACCTTCAGTTCACTTATCTAGATCATTTATAAAATATTGAACAACACTGGGCCCAGGACAGAGCCTTGTGGTCACCACCTGAAACACTTTCAACTGGATGTGCAGCGATTTATTACTACTCTTTAAATACGACCACTGAACCAATTATAAATCCACCGAACCGTAGCCTTGTCAATCACATACTTGGTAATATTTTCAATAAGGATGGTGTGAGATACTTTATCAAATGCTTTTCTGAAGTCGAGATATACAATATCTACTGCATTTCCCTGATCCACCCAGTCAGTGATTCCATCATAGAATAAAATTAGATTAGTCTGACATGACTTGTTTGGTACAATTAATTACTGTATTCTTATCCAAGTACTTCCATACCAAATTTTTCAGACTATAAGGGTAAATTCACACAGGGCATTTTTGCTGCGGTTTTTTAATGCTAATTTTCAGCTGCTTTTTACAATACCAGCAAAGCCTATGAGATTTCAGAAATCTCATGCACACACATTGGTTGTTTGTGTGATCAGTATTTTGTGCTTTGCTGCGTTTTTTTGGACATAGAGCATGTCACTGCTTTCAGCGTTTTTGCTGCGTTTTTTCACCCATTGACTTGAACGGGTGTTGAAAAAAAACGCAGCAAAAACGCAGGTATTATTTGCTGCATTTTTGCTGCTGAAAATCCGCGGACATTAGCATGGACAAAAAGAAGAAAAACGCATGAAAAAAGCACAAAAAACACACCTAAACCTGCGTTTTTGACGCATCTTCTTTCCTGCCAAGATGATCAGGTTTTGCTGCAGAAAAAAAAGGAGCAAAAACGTCCTATGCGAACTTACCCTAAGACGCACCGTATGATGAGATACATCCCAAATTTTCAGAAGGAAAATAGGAAAAAAAAATGAGTGCGTCAAGTGGGGGTCCGTCTTACAGTCCGAATTCAGCTTACGGGGGGGATTGTGTGATTGGGAGCGCTGGTGGAGCTGGGTCGCAGGAGGAGTTTGGTGGTCTGGCGATGATCTGACTCTCATCCCAGGCTAGTGCGGCAGGTTCGGCGGTGCGAGGGCTCCGCCGACATTTTGTGAAAGCCCGAGATCTCAATCTGCACATGCACCGCCTCCGGCAGCCATTTTCCCGGAGTCCACTGCATTACAGCATTGCATGTGCCAGGGCTCCAGACTTTAACAAAATGTCAGTAAAGCGCCCGAACCCGCTGCACAAGCCTAGGGTGGAAGTCAGTCCCCCTTCTGCTTTGGGTCACAGGCTTCCAGTTGTCTTCTTCTGCAGGAACACTGAGACGTTCTTCTCTTGGAACATTCTGACGAGATTCTGTCAGGAAATCCTCATCTTCTGTGATGAGCGTCAGTGCAGATCTTCTCTCCTGCAGACTTTTCCTCTAGCAGAGTCACAATCTACGTTCCTGGCAGTAGAGTTCCTTTTCCTCTGACAGGTCTGTAGACATACAGCGCACACTGCAGCTCCATGTGGGTGATCTCCTTCTCCATGCTGACCGAAACCAATTTCTGTGGAATCACCGTAAAGGTTTGACTATTTCCTCCAAGCAACATAGTAACATAGTAACATAGTTAGTTAGCAGGTCCATCCAGCAACACCCAAGGATCCTGAGACTCTCAGCGGCCTCCCTTTTCCTCCCAGGCCTCACAGCGGCCTCCCTTTTCCTCCCAGGCCTCACAGCGGCCTCCCTTTTTCTCCCAGGCCTCACAGCGGCCTCCCTTTTTCTCCCAGGCCTCACAGCGGCCTCCCTTTTTCTCCCAGGCCTCACAGCGGCCTCCCTTTTTCTCCCAGGCCTCACAGCGGCCTCCCTTTTTCTCCCAGGCCTCACAGCGGCCTCCCTTTTTCTCCCAGCCCTCGCAGCGGCCTCCCTTTTTCCCCCAGGCCTTGCAGCAACCTCCCTTTTTTCTCCCTTGCCCCTCAGCGGCCTCTCCTTTTTCTCCCAGGCCTCGCAGCGGCCTCCCTTTTTCCCCCAGGCCTCGCAGCGGCCTCCCTTTTTTCTCCCATGCCCCTCAGCGGCCTCTCCTTTTTCTCCCAGGCCTCGTAGCGGCCTCCCTTTTTCTCCCTTGCCCATCAGCGGCCTCCCATTTCTCCCAGGCCCCGCAGCGGCCTCCCTTTTTTCTCCCTTGCCCCTCAGCGGCGTCTCCTTTTTCTCCCAGGCCTCGCAGCGGCCTCCCATTTCTCCCAGGCTTCGCAGCGGCCTCCCTTTTTTTCCCCCCAGGCCCCTCAGTGGCCTCCCTTTTTTCTCCCTTGCCCCTCAGCGGCCTCCCATTTCTCCCAGGCTTCGCAGCGGCCTCCCTTTTTTCCCCCCTCAGGCCCTTCAGTGGCCTCCCTTTTTTCTCCCTTGCCCTTCAGCAGACTCCCTTTTTCTCCCAGGCCTCGCGGCGGCCTCCCATTTCTCCAAGGCCCCGCAGCGGCCTCCCTTCCCCCCCCCCCCAGGCCCCTCAGTGGCCTCCCTTTTTTCTCCCTTGCCCCCTCAGCAGCCTCTCCTTTTTCTCCCAGGCCCCTCAGTGGACTCCCTTTTTTCTCCCTTGCCCCCTCAGCGGCCTCTCCTTTTTCTCCCAGGCCTCGCAGCGGCCTCCCTTTTTCTCCCAGGCCTCACACCTAATGATGGCCCAGAGGCCATGGTGAGGTCCAGGTGGCAGCAGCTGGGATCAGACACATTGTAGCAGGGGAACAGCTGTCAGGACAGACAAAGCCCCCACATCCCCCCAGATCTGGAGCTGGGACAAAGGATTTCAGGTCACATGTCAGGCACAGAACACATTAACCCTTCCTTGCCCGGGCACAGTCACGTGACTCCTAAGGTATAGATCCCTGACGTATAACTTCTCGCACCTGAGGGGGCGCTGTTCCATGGAGACCGCTGGTCACAGAGGAATTTCGGGGTCACTCCATTGTGTTTAGCAATGGTTGAAGCGCTAGTGATAATCATTCTGTGATCAAGCAGGAGGGGAGGCCTCTGTCCCAGAAAAGAGCCTGCAGACGCTTCCTGAAATGGCTGATAACGTAGAGTAGTAGCTTGTGAAGGCTAGCGACTGGTTTGGAAATTAACTCTAGGTATATACAGGATTTATTCATTCTCATCTGGACTATTGTAACTCTCTACTCATCGGTCTCCCTCTTACTAAACTCTCCCCGCTCGAATCTGTCCTGAATGCTGCATCCAGGATCATATTCCTCACCAACCGTTACACCGACGCCTCTACCTTGTGCCAGTCATTACACTGGTTACCCATCCTATAAAGTCCAATATAAACTAATCGCAGTTGCCCACAAAGCTCTACAGCACCACCCTACATCTCCTTCCATGTCACAGTCTACCACCCTACCCATCTTCTCCATGGCTCAGCACCACCCTACCTCTCCTCCTTCGTCTCCTTCTACCACCCTTCCTGTGCCCTCCACGGCTCTGCACTACCCTACATCTCCTCCCGTGTCTGTCTACCACCCTTTCCGTGCCCTCCATGGCTCAGCACCACCCTACCTCTCTTCCCTCGCCTCGGTCTACCACCTACCCATCCTGTTCATGGCTCAGCACCACCCTACATCTCCTCCCTCGTCTGTCTACCACCCTACCCGTGCCCTCCATGGCTCTGCACCACCCTACATCTCCTTCCATGTCACAGTCTACCACCCTACCCATCTTCTATATGGCTCAGCACCACCCTACCTCTCCTCCTTCGTCTCCTTCTTCCACCCTTCCTGTGCCCTCCACGGCTCTGCACTACTCTACATCTCCTCCCTTGTCTACCACCCTTTCTGTGCCCTCCATGGCTCGGCACCACCCTACATCTCCTCCCTCATCTCGGTCTACCACCCTACCCGTGCCCTCCATGGATCTGCACCACCCTACATCTCCTCCCTCATCTCGGTCTACCACCCTACCCGTGCCCTCCATGGCTCTCACCACCCTGCATCTCCTCCATCTTCTGTCTACCACCCTTCCCGTGTCCTCCACGACTCAGAACCACCCTACATCTCTCACCTCAGTCTACCACCTACCCATCCTCTCCACGGCTCAGCACCACCCTACATCTCCCTCGTCTGTCTACCTCCCTACCCGTGCCCTCCGTTCTTCTAATGATTTAAGATTAACATCCTCAATAATCTGAACCACCCACTCCCGTCTCAAATACTTCTCACGTGCTGCGACAATTCTTTGGAATGCACTACCCTGGACAATTCTTTAAATCCCCAATATCCAGTTTTAAGCGTGCCCTAAAAACGCATTTCTTCAGTGCCCTCGTATCATCTGTTCACACCCTTTATGCATTTACTAGCTCTCTGTACTCATACATATACTGGTTGGTGACCTTTTCATGCAGCATTACATGAACACCTGATTTATTACATTATGGCCGGACCGTACAATGAAAGGAATTGTTACCATCTATATGGCGGGTGCTGTGTACTCACATTATGGTGATTGATGTGGATAGAGCAGATGTCACAGTGGGGGTCCCTGCACTCATACCTCTGTTTATAGCCCCTGTGGCCTCCTTCCCCATCACTGATGTCTAAAGGACCCTTCCTCCACTGGTCCACAGCTCCTGTTCAGACTGGAAAATGGCCACAGTGTCGATGGGCTGCAGACCTCTCCTCTCCTGCTTCCAGTTACTACAATTGTGGGAGACATCTTCCCTCGTCCTTATAGCTGCAGCAAGACCCGGACAGTGGCGGCCCTTGGTTGTAGTCATTGTCATTTTCTGGGCCTTGGCCCCCGGGTGCTCTTTGGCTTGAGGAGCCTCGGCCCCCGGGTGCTCTATGGCTTGAGGGGCCTCGACCCCCGGGTGCTCTATGGCTTGAGGGGCCTCGACCCCCAGGTGCTCTATGGCTTGAGGAGCCTCGGCCCTCGGGTGCTCTATGGCTTGAGGGGCCTCGACCCCCGGGTGCTCTATGGCTTGAGGAGCCTCGGCCCTCGGGTGCTCTATGGCTTGAGGGGCCTCGACCCCCGGGTGCTCTATGGCTTGAGGAGCCTCGGCCCCCAGGTGCTCTATGGCTTGAGGAGCCTCGGCCCTCAGGTGCTCTATGGCTTGAGGGGCCTCGACCCCCGGGTGCTCTATGGCTTGAGGGGCCTCGACCCCCGGGTGCTCTATGGCTTGAGGAGCCCCGGCCCCCGGGTGCTCTATGGCTTGAGGAGCCTCGGCCCCCGGGTGCTCTATGGCTTGAGGAGCCTCGGCCCTCGGGTACTCTATGGCTTGAGGAGCCTCGGCCCCCGGGTGCTCTATGGCTTGAGGAGCCTCGGCCCTCGGGTGCTCTATGGCTTGAGGAGCCTTGGCCCCTGGACGCTCTATGGCTTGAGGAGCCTCGGCCCCCGGGTGCTCTATGGCTTGAGGAGCCTTGGCCCCCGGGTGCTCTATGGCTTGAGGAGCCTTGGCCCCCGGGTGCTCTATGGCTTGAGGAGCCTTGGCCCCCGGGTGCTCTATGGCTTGAGGGGCCTCGGCCCCGGGTGCTCTATGGCTTGAGGGGCCTTGGCCCCCAGGTGCTCTGTCACTTGAGGAGCCTTGACCCCCGGGTGCTCTATGGCTTGAGGAGCCTTGGCCCCCGTGTGCTCTATGGCTTGAGGGGCCTCGGCCCCCGGGTGCTCTATGGCTTGAGGGGCCTCGGCCCCCGGGTGCTCTATGGCTTGAGGAGCCTTGGCCCCCGGGTGCTCTATGGCTTGAGGGGCCTCGGCCCCCGGGTGCTCTATCGCTTGAGGGGCCTCGACCCCGGGTGCTCTGTTGCTTGAGGAGCCATTGACGACCCATTTCAGAACATGACCCCAGGTCCTGACACATGGACAAGCACCTGATTAGCCAGGACATCCGTGGCCAGCCACGTGGTTCATCTGCAGGGGATGCGGCAGGTACAATGCTGCACTACAGGCGCCAAACAAAGGAATCGACGACTTTTAGTTGCTTGTACAGAGTCCATTTGCCCTAGTAGGGCACGGGTGCAGGCGTTGTGTTCAGGATACTGTCTCTTTAATAGAGGGGCTGCTAAGTGCAGTGTAGAGACCACCTACACAGAGCAGCTCTAACTCTGGAGAACCTGGTATGTCCATACATTACATGAATGCGCTGAGATCCGTGCAATGTTCTCTGTTCGTGTCCTCGGTGCCGGGTTATTACTCGCTCTCTGTATCCTCGGTGCGAGGTTATTACTCGCTCTCTGTATCCTCGGTGCGAGGTTATTACTCGCTCTCTGTATCCTCGGTGCGAGGTTATTACTCGCTCTCTGTATCCTCGGTGCGGGGTCATTACTCGCTCTCTGTATCCTCGGTAACGGGTTATTACTCGCTCTCTGTATCCTCGGTGCGGGGTTATTTCTCGCTCTCTGTATCCTCGGTAACGGGTTATTACTCGCTCTCTGTATCCGCGGTAACGGGTTATTACTCGCTCTCTGTATCCTCGGTGCGGGGTTATTACTCGCTCTCTGTATCCTCGGTGCGGGGTCATTACTCGCTCTCTGTATCCTCGGTAACGGGGTTATTACTCGCTCTCTGTATCCTCGGTAACGGGTTACTACTCGCTCTCTGTATCCTCGGTAACGGGTTATTACTCGCTCTCTGTATCCTCGGTAACGGGTTATTACTCGCTCTCTGTATCCTCGGTGCGGGGTTATTTCTCGCTCTCTGTATCCGCGGTAACGGGTTATTACTCGCTCTCTGTATCCTCGGTGCGGGGTTATTTCTCGCTCTCTGTATCCTCGGTAACGGGTTATTACTCGCTCTCTGTATCCTCGGTAACGGGTTATTACTCGCTCTCTGTATCCTCGGTGCCGGGTTATTACTCGCTCTCTGTATCCGCGGTAACGGGTTATTACTCGCTCTCTGTATCCTCGGTGCGGGGTCATTACTCGCTCTCTGTATCCTCGGTGCGGGGTTATTACTCGCTCTCTGTATCCTCGGTGCGGGGTTATTACTCGCTCTCTGTATCCTCGGTGCGGGGTCATTACTCGCTCTCTGTATCCTCGGTAACGGGTTATTACTCGCTCTCTGTATCCTCGGTGCGGGGTTATTTCTCGCTCTCTGTATCCTCGGTAACGGGTTATTACTCGCTCTCTGTATCCGCGGTAACGGGTTATTACTCGCTCTCTGTATCCTCGGTGCGGGGTCATTACTCGCTCTCTGTATCCTCGGTAACGGGTTATTACTCGCTCTCTGTATCCACGGTAATGGGGTTATTACTCGCTCTGTATCCGCGGTAACGGGTTATTACTCGCTCTCTGTATCCTCGGTGCGGGGTTATTACTCGCTCTCTGTATCCTTGGTAACGGGGTTATTACTCGCTCTCTGTATCCTCGGTGCCGGGTTATTACTCGCTCTCTGTATCCTCGGTAACGGGTTATTACTCGCTCTCTGTATCCTCGGTAACGGGTTATTACTTGCTCTCTGTATCCTCGGTGCGGGGTTATTACTCGCTCTCTGTATTCTCGGTGCCGGGTTATTACTCGCTCTCTGTATCCTCGGTAACGGGTTATTACTCGCTCTCTGTATCCTCGGTGCCGGGTTATTACTCGCTCTCTGTATCCTCGGTAACGGGTTATTACTCGCTCTCTGTATCCTCGGTGCCGGGTTATTACTCGCTCTCTGTATCCTCGGTAACGGGTTATTACTCGCTCTCTGTATCCTCGGTAACGGGTTATTACTTGCTCTCTGTATCCTCGGTGCGGGGTCATTACTCGCTCTCTGTATCCTCGGTAACGGGTTATTACTCGCTCTCTGTATCCTCGGTGCGGGGTTATTTCTCGCTCTCTGTATCCTCGGTAACGGGTTATTACTCGCTCTCTGTATCCGCGGTAACGGGTTATTACTCGCTCTCTGTATCCGCGGTAACGGGTTATTACTCGCTCTCTGTATCCTCGGTAACGGGTTATTACTCGCTCTCTGTATCCACGGTAATGGGGTTATTACTCGCTCTGTATCCGCGGTAACGGGTTATTACTCGCTCTCTGTATCCTCGGTGCGGGGTTATTACTCGCTCTCTGTATCCTTGGTAACGGGGTTATTACTCGCTCTCTGTATCCTCGGTGCCGGGTTATTACTCGCTCTCTGTATCCTCGGTAACGGGTTATTACTCGCTCTCTGTATCCTCGGTAACGGGTTATTACTTGCTCTCTGTATCCTCGGTGCGGGGTTATTACTCGCTCTCTGTATTCTCGGTGCCGGGTTATTACACGTTGCTCATATCTGTTTCGCGCCTATGTTATCTAAGTTCTGGGTTATTTTTTGGGTGTCGGACCCCCTTAAACCGGTCTCCTTACATGTGCTTTCTGGCAGGTGATTCAGGAATCCACAGCCGGCTACAGCGGCTACCGCTCCTCCAAATAGATTATACTTCAAAGCAGCCAGGAATCTGCGGCCCCTCATTGTCTGAAGTGCAGCCATAAATCGTTTGATCACAACACCAGAAACCTTAGGGAGGTAGTGGAGGCCGCATTACAGGAGAACAGAGGGAGGTAGCAGAGGCCACGGGACAGGAAAATAAAGGAGGAAGGTATTGGAGACAGACATAGTGGAGGCTGCAGTAGAGGACAGGAGGTAGTGGAGGCGGCAGGAGAGGACAGGAGGTAGTGGAGGCGGCAGGAGAGGAGAGGAGGTAGTGGAGGCGGCAGGAGAGGAGGTAGTGGAGGCGGCAGGAGAGGACAGGAGGTAGTGGAGGCGGCAGGAGAGGACAGGAGGTAGTGGAGGCGGCAGGAGAGGAGGTAGTGGAGGCAGCAGGAGAGGACAGGAGGTAGTGGAGGCGGCAGGAGAGGACAGGAGGTAGTGGAGGCGGCAGGAGAGGACAGGAGGTAGTGGAGGCGGCAGGAGAGGACAGGAAGTAGTGGAGGCGGCAGGAGAGGACAGGAGGTAGTGGAGGTAGCAGGAGAGGAGGTAGTGGAGGCAGCAGGAGAGGACAGGAGGTAGTGGAGGCTGCAGGACAGGAGTTAGTGGAGGCTACAGGACAGGAGGTAGTGGAGGCTGCAGGACAGGAGGTAGTGGAGGCTGCAGGACAGGAGGTAGTGGAGGCTACAGGACAGGAGGTAGTGGAGGCTGCAGGACAGGAGGTAGTGGAGGCGGCATGAGAGGACAGGAGGTAGTGGAGGCTGCAGGACAGGAGGTAGTGGAGGCGGCATGAGAGGACAGGAGGTAGTGGAGGCTGCAGGACAGGAGGTAGTGGAGGCTGCAGGACAGGAGTTAGTGGAGGCTGCAGGACAGGAGGTAGTGGAGGCGGCATGAGAGGACAGGAGTTAGTGGAGGCTGCAGGACAGGAGTTAGTGGAGGCTGCAGGACAGGAGGTAGTGGAGGCTGCAGGACAGGAGGTAGTGGAGGCTGCAGGACAGGAGTTAGTGGAGGCTGCAGGACAGGAGTTAGTGGAGGCTGCAGGACAGGAGTTAGTGGAGGCTACAGGACAGGAGGTAGTGGAGGCTGCAGGACAGGAGGTAGTGGAGGCGGCATGAGAGGACAGGAGTTAGTGGAGGCTGCAGGACAGGAGGTAGTGGAGGCTGCAGGACAGGAGTTAGTGGAGGCTGCAGGACAAGAGTTAGTGGAGGCTACAGGACAGGAGGTAGTGGAGGCTGCAGGACAGTAGGTAGTGGAGGCGGCATGAGAGGACAGGAGGTAGTGGAGGCGGTAGGACAGGAGGTAGTGGAGGCGGCAGGAGAGGACAGGAGGCAGTGGAGGCGGCAGGAGGTGGAGGCGGCATGAGAGGACAGGAGGTAGTGGAAGCGGCAGGAGAGGAGGTAGTGGAGGCAGCATGAGAGGACAGGAGGTAGTGGAAGCGGCAGGAGAGGAGGTAGTGGAGGCAGCAGGAGAGGACAGGAGGTAGTGGAGGCGGCAGGAGTTGGAGGCGGCAGGAGAGGACAGGAGGTAGTGGAAGCGGCAGGACAGGAGGTAGTGGAGGTGACAGGAGAGGACAGGAGGTAGTGGAGGCGGCCACTGGGTCTGGGAACCCTTCCTGTGTTGCTGCCCTCTGCTGGCGAGGCACTGTATCGCCCCAGTTGCCCCCGGCATGAGCCGTGTTCTGGCCTTTCCTCCATTCCGCCTTTTCCGGTCGGTTCAGTTTTATCTTTGTATCTCATTATCAGCTGTAATGCCTTTTTATAGGTTTGGCAGAGTCATCGGCCTAAAATAGTAGGAGGATGACGGTGCGTAGGATGCAGACCCCCGCCCCGCCGCAGCCATGACATGAGCGCTGCGCTGGGAATTCTGTCATTTCATTTCTTCCCTCTGTTTTTCCAATTTCCTTCAGAATGAAGGTGTCGTCTTCTGCTAGCGGCTGCAGTCAGGGGCTGAGAGTCGTTATCTGATGATTCATTGACGGGGGTCCGCGTTCTGAATTAGTTGCCTGCTAATAATGTCTGCAGGATGTGAGCGGCTCCAGACCTCAGGACGGGGCATCAGACCGGACAGCGCAGCCTGGAAACATTCATTAATCCTGAAAAAAGTCCTCTTTGCTGTCAGTGAATAGTTTCTTTTACATCTTGAAGCCGAGAACCAGATGAGCTTCTCCAACGACACGATTACCATAATTGTAGCCCGAACCGCGGTGATGGGGCCACATTAGGGTCCTGGTCCTCCCGCACTCCTCCGCGGTGATGGGGCCACATTAGGGTCCTGGTCCTGCCGCACTCCTCCACGGTCATGGGGCCACATTAGGGTCCTGGTCCTGCCGCACTCCTCCACGGTCATGGGGCCACATTAGGGTCCTGGTCCTGCCGCACTCCTCCACGGTCATGGGGCCACATTAGGGTCCTGGTCCTGCCGCACTCCTCCACGGTCATGGGGCCACATTAGGGTCCTGGTCCTGCCGCACTCCTCCACGGTCATGGGGCCACATTAGGGTCCTGGTCCTCCCGCACTCCTCCGCGGTGATGGGGCCACATTAGGGTCCTGGTCCTCCCGCACTCCTCCGCGGTGATGGGGCCACATTAGGGTCCTGGTCCTCCCGCACTCCTCCGCGGTGATGGGGCCACATTAGGGTCCTGGTCCTCCCGCACTCCTCCGCAGTGATGGGGCCACTTTAGGGTCCTGGTCCTCCCGCACTCCTCCACGGTGATGGGGCCACATTAGGGTCCTGGTCCTTCCAGACTCATGTGCGGTGATGGAGCCACATTAGGGTCCTGGTCCTCCCGCACTCCTCCACGGTGATGGGGCCACATTAGGGTCCTGGTCCTCCCGCACTCCTCCACGGTGATGGGGCCACATTAGGGTCCTGGTCCTGCCGCACTCCTCCACGGTCATGGGGCCACATTGGGGTCCTGGTCCTGCCGCACTCCTCCACGGTCATGGGGCCACATTAGGGTCCTGGTCCTGCCGCACTCCTCCACGGTCATGGGGCCACATTAGGGTCCTGGTCCTTCCAGACTCATGTGCGGTGATGGGGCCACATTAGGGTACTGGTCCTCCCGCACTCCTCCGCGGTGATGGGGCGACATTAGGGTCCTGGTCCTCCAGCACTCATCCGCGGTGATGGGGCCACATTAGGGTCCTGGTCCTCCCGCACTCCTCCGCGGTGATGGGGCCACATTAGGGTCCTGGTCCTCCCGCACTCCTCCGCGGTGATGGGGCCACATTAGGGTCCTGGTCCTCCCGCACTCCTCCGCGGTGATGGGGCCACATTAGGGTCCTGGTCCTCCCGCACTCCTCCGCGGTGATGCTACTTTCTGTAGTGCGGTCACCTCTGCTGGGTCATTGATGTCGGCTCGATGACATTGTTTCTTCTGTTGGCTCCTGATACATTGTAGCAGATAATATCGGGCGGGGGTCTCATCTCCCATCATCAGGTCATTTTAAGATGACAAATTATTAATGACAATGTTCTTATATTTCAGAACCGAGAGCTTCAGATAATGAGGAAACTGGATCACTGCAACATCGTGCGGCTCCGCTACTTCTTCTATTCCAGTGGAGAGAAGGTGAGTGCCGGGAGGTGACTGGAGGCCGTACCACGGGGGGAGGAGACGGGAGGCCGTGCCGCGTGCTGGGAGGTGACTGGAGGCCGTGCCGCGTGCCGGGAGGTGACTGGAGGCCGTGCCGCGAGGGGGAGGTGACTGGAGGCCGTGCTGGGAGGTGACTGGAGGCCGAACCACGGGGGGAGGAGAGGAGACGGGAGGCCGTGCCGCGAGGGGGAGTCGTATGGAGGCCGTACCACAGGGGGGTGGAGCTGTCGAGGCCATGCCACGGGGGGGATACTGGAGGCCGTTCCAGGAGGTGACTGGTGGCCGTGTCACATGGGGAGGTGACTGGAGGCCATCCCAGGAGGTGACTGGAGGCTGTTGGGATTAGTGCCCACATTTCCGTCCATGTTTTGATATTTGCTGCCATCTCTGACCCGCCTTTGTTCTGCTCCTGGTCTCATTACGCTACATTTCTGCGCTCCTGATTATCAGACTTTCTGGATCATCAGATCTCCCTTCAGGTGAGAATCATTATGTTGATGCTTTTCTTGCTCTTTCTAGAAGGACGAGGTGTACCTGAATCTGGTGCTGGACTACGTTCCGGAGACTGTGTACAGAGTGGCCAGACATTACAGCCGAGCCAAGCAGGCGCTGCCCATGATCTACGTCAAGGTGATTTATGTGGCGCAGAGTGTGCGCCCTCACAGGGGACGGGTGAAGGATAAGGGGAAAGTCTGCCCCTGAACATCGTGACACTCGCCATCACAGGATCTGCAGGAGCGCTCATCAGAACTGTCCTGAAAGGGACTGGGAGGCTGTCCTGGGTGCCCGGGGACTGGGAGGCTGTCCTGGGTGCCCGGGGACTGGGAGGCTGTCCTGGGTGCCCGGGGACTGGGAGGCTGTCCTGGGTGCCCGGGGACTGGGAGGCTGTCCTGGGTGCCCGGGGACTGGGAGGCTGTCCTGGGTGCCCGGGGACTGGGAGGCTGTCCTGGGGGACTGGGAGGCTGTCCTGGGTGCCCGGGGACTGGGAGGCTGTCCTGGGTGCCCGGGGACTGGGAGGCTGTCCTGGGTGCCCGGGGACTGGGAGGCTGTCCTGGGTGCCCGGGGACTGGGAGGCTGTCCTGGGTGCCCGGGGACTGGGAGGCTGTCCTGGGTGCCCGGGGACTGGGAGGCTGTCCTGGGTGCCCGGGGACTGGGAGGCTGTCCTGGGTGCCCGGGGACTGGGAGGCTGTCCCGGGTGCCCGGGGACTGGGAGGCTGTCCCGGGTGCCCGGGGACTGGGAGGCTGTCCCCGGTGCCCGGGGACTGGGAGGCTGTCCTCGGTGCCCGGGGACTGGGAGGCTGTCCTCGGTGCCCGGGGACTGGGAGGCTGTCCTCGGTGCCCGGGGACTGGGAGGCTGTCCTCGGTGCCTGGGGACTGGGAGGCTGTCCTCGGTGCCTGGGGACTGTGAGGCTGTCCTGGGGACTGGGAGGCTGTCCTCGGTGCCTGGGGACTGGGAGGCTGGCTTTTTTTTGTCTCTTTCACAGCTTGTTAAACTAGTTTCTGTTATTTTATGTAAATTAGGCTTAATGGTGGTAATGGTTAACCTTTGTTTCGTTTCTTCACCATTTCTAAGATCTCTGCTTGTTTTTGCTGAATGGAAATATGCAGAGACTTAAAAGGTTCTGGGGTCAGGAGGGTGAGAGTGACTGTGTTGAGGGATTTCAGAGGGTTGGGTGGGTGAGGATGGCATTTGGCAATATTGTAGAGGGTTGAATGGATGAGAATGACAGCCTGCAGTATGGGGGTGGAGTGGATGGGGAGGGTTAGGGTGGCGCTTGGCAGTATGTATTGTGAGTTGTTGGGATGGAGGTTGGGAGTATTGTGGAGAGTGTTCGGTTGTGCTGTGGGGGGTTGGGGAGGATGATGTGTGGTAGTATTGTGGGAAGTTGGGTTGGTGAGAATGGCACTCGGCAGTGCTATGGGGGGGTTGGGAGGAGGATGGCGCCTGGCAGTACTGTGGGGGGTTGGGAGGATGACGACGCACGGCAGTACTGTGGGGGGGTTGGGAGGAGGATGGCGCCTGGCAGTACTGTGGGGGGTTGGGAGGATGACGACGCACGGCAGTACTGTGGGGGGGTTGGGAGGAGGATGGCGCCTGGCAGTACTGTGGGGGGTTGGGAGGATGACGACGCACGGCAGTACTGTGGGGGGGTTGGGAGGAGGATGGCGCCTGGCAGTACTGTGGGGGGTTGGGAGGATGACGACGCACGGCAGTACTGTGGGGGGGGGTTGGGAGGAGGATGGCGCCTGGCAGTACTGTGGTGGGGGGGGTCTGGGAGGAGCATGACGCAAGGCAGTACTATGGGTGGTTGGGGAGGATGGCGCTCGGCAGTACTGTGGGGGGTTGGGGGGAGGATGGCGCCCGGCAGTACTGTGGGGGGGGGGGGGGGGGCATTTGGGAGGAGGATGGCACCCGGCAGTACTGTGGGGGGTTGGTGAGGATGGCGCTCGGCTGTATTTTGGAGGGGTTCTGTTGTGAGAATGACACTCGGCAGTACTGTGGGGGGTTCAGTTGGCGAGGATGGCGCTCGGCAGTGTTGTGGGGGGTTCAGTTGGCGAGGATGGCGCTCGGCAGTACTGTGGGGGTGTTCGGTTGGCGAGGATGGCGCTCGGCAGTATTGTGGGGGGTTGAGTTGGCGAGGATGGCGCTCGGCAGTATTGTGGGGGGTTCGGTTTGGGAGGAGGATGGCATCCGGCAGTACTGTGGGGGGTTGGGTTGGTGAGGATGGCACTCGGCTGTATTTTGGAGGGGTTCTGTTGTGAGAATGACACTCGGCAGTACTGTGGGGGGTTGGGTTGGCGAGGATGGCGCTCGGCAGTATTGGGGGTTCAGTTGGCGAGGATGGCACTCGGCAGTACTGTGGGGGTGTTCGGTTGGCGAGGATAACGCTCGGCAGTATTGTGGGGGGTTGAGTTGGCGAGGATGGCGCTCGGCAGTATTGTGGGGGTTCGGTTGGTGAGGATGGCGCTCGGCAGTATTAGGGGTTCGGTTGGCGAGAATGGCGCTCGGCAGTATTGTGGGGGGTTCAGTTGGCGAGGATGGCGCTCGGCAGTACTGTGGGGGTGTTCGGTTGGCGAGGATGGCGCTCGGCAGTATTGTGGGGGGTTGAGTTGGCGAGGATGGCGCTCGGCAGTATTGTGGGGGGTTCGGTTGGTGAGGATGGCGCTCGGCAGTATTGGGGGTTCGGTTGGCGAGAATGGCGCTCGGCAGTATTGGGGGTTCGGTTGGCGAGGATGGCGCTTGGCAGTACTGTGGGGGGTTTGGCTGGCGAGGATGGCGCTCGGCAGTATTGCGGGGGTGGTGCGTACCCTACAGTAACGCTGGTCCGTGTCGTCTTTTCTCCGCAGTTGTACATGTATCAGCTGTTCCGCAGTTTAGCCTACATCCATTCCTTTGGGATCTGCCATCGGGACATAAAGCCACAGAACCTGCTGCTGGACCCCGATACTGCGGTGCTGAAGCTTTGTGACTTTGGCAGGTAAGAAGACGCTTGTACCTCGCCCCGTACCCACCTGTAATGTGACCGCAGGGCGCCAGCAGTCCTGTATCCAGGAACGGGTGTAAGAGAGATGGACAGAAGGCGATGGATGATGGGAGTTTGTATGTCGTCTGGGGAATGTGACGGTGCGCTCCTGAGGACACGGATAATGGGAGTTATACATTGTGTCATCTAAGGGCATGATTGTGATCGGAGACATGAGATCAGGACGTGGTGCTCCAAGTAACAGACAGCAAGCAGAGATGTCACCAGAACATGTGGGGTCTATGAGAACCCTGTGTCCAGGGAACCCCAGTGTGCATGAGGCCTCCCCTCCCGTGTGCCTGAGGCCTCCCCCCAATGTGCCTGAGGCCTCCCCTCCCGTGTGCCTGAGGCCTCCCCTCCCGTGTGCCTGAGACCTCCCCCTCCCGTGTGCCTGAGACCTCCCCCTCCCGTGTGCCTGAGGCCTCCCCCTCCCGTGTGCTTGAGGCCTCCCCCTCCCGTGTGCCTGAGACCTCCCCCTCCCGTGTGCCTGAGACCTCCCCCTCCCGTGTGCCTGAGACCTCCCCCTCCCGTGTGCCTGAGACCTCCCCCTCCCGTGTGCCTGAGACCTCCCCCTCCCGTGTGCCTGAGACCTCCCCCTCCCGTGTGCCTGAGACCTCCCCTCCAGTGTGCCTGAGACCTCCCCCTCCCGTGTGCCTGAGGCCTCCCCCTCCCGTGTGCCTGAGACCTCCCCCTCCCGTGTGCCTGAGACCTCCCCCTCCCGTGTGCCTGAGACCTCCCCCTCCCGTGTGCCTGAGACCTCCCCCTCCCGTGTGCCTGAGGCCTCCCCCTCCCGTGTGCCTGAGACCTCCCCCTCCCGTGTGCCTGAGGCCTCCCCTCCCGTGTGCCTGAGGCCTCCCCCTCCCGTGTGCCTGAGGCCTCCCCCTCCCGTGTGCCTGAGGCCTCCCCCTCCCGTGTGCCTGAGACCTCCCCCTCCCGTGTGCCTGAGACCTCCCCCTCCCGTGTGCCTGAGGCCTCCCCCTCCCGTGTGCCTGAGGCCTCCCCCTCCCGTGTGCCTGAGGCCTCCCCCTCCCGTGTGCCTGAGACCTCCCCCTCCCGTGTGCCTGAGGCCTCCCCTCCCGTGTGCCTGAGGCCTCCCCCCCATGTGCCTGAGGCCTCCCCCTCCCGTGTGCTTGAGACCTCCCCCCCCGTGTGCCTGAGACCTCCTCCCCCCTCCCATGTGCCTGAGGCCTCCCCCCTTTGTGCCTGAGACCTCCCCCCCCATGTGCCTGAGGTCTCCCCCCCCATGTGCCTGAGGTCTCCCCCCCATGTGCCTGAGGCCTCCCCCCCCCTTGTGCCTGAGGCCTCCCCCCCGTGTGCCTGAGACCTCCCCTCCCGTGTGCCTGAGGCCTCCCCCCCTTGTGCCTGAGGCCTCCCCCCCCCTTGTGCCTGAGACCTCCCCTCCCGTGTGCCTGAGGCCCCCCCCCTCCCCTCTTTGTGCCTGAGGCCTCCCCCCCCCTCCCCCCTTTGTGCCTGAGGCCTCCCCCCCCCCCTCCCCCCTTTGTGCCTGAGGCCTTCTCCACCCCCCCCCCCTCGTGTGCCTGAGGCCTCCCTCCCCTCCCCCGTGTGCCTGAGGCCTCCCCCCCCCCCCCTCCCCCCTTTGTGCCTGAGGCCTCCCCCCCCCCCCCTCCCCCCTTTGTGCCTGAGGCCTTCTCCACCCCTCCCCCCGCCCCGTGTGTCAGATATGGGGGAGGCACTACAAAATCCTCTTGATACTCCCCAATCTGCAGTTTGCCTTTGTCACTTTGACTCTCAGATGTTTTCATCACTATAATCCCAATGTAGTACAGGATGTTGGGGGTTGTACCAGGATGCACCCGAGCCGAAGATACAGCACACAACACGTGATAACCGGCTCTACTGTGCGATTATACATGATTATATGCTATCCTACACACGGTATATACAGGGGATATGTGACCGGTATATACCGTGTGTACAGATATCAGGGGTTATATACAGGAGATATGTGACCGGTATATACAGTGTGTACAGATATCAGGGGTTATATACAGGGGATATGTGACCGGTATATACCGTGTGTACAGATATCAGGGGTTATATACAGGAGATATGTGACCGGTATATACAGTGTGTACAGATATCAGGGGTTATATACAGGGGATATGTGACCGGTATATACAGTGTGTACAGATATCAGGGGTTATATACAGGGGATATGTGACCGGTATATACAGTGTACAGATATCAGGGGTTATATACAGGGGATATGTGACCGGTATATACAGTGTGTACAGATATCAGGGGTTATATACAGGAGATATGTGACTGGTATATACAGTGTACAGATATCAGGGGTTATATACAGGGGATATGTGACCGGTATATACTATGTGTACAGATATCAGGGGTTATATACAGGGGATATGTGACCGGTATATACTATGTGTGCAGATATCAGGGGTTATATACAGGGGATATGTGACCGGTATATACAGTGTGTACAGATATCAGGGGTTATATACAGGAGATATGTGACTGGTATATACAGTGTACAGATATCAGGGGTTATATACAGGGGATATGTGACCGGTATATACTATGTGTACAGATATCAGGGGTTATATACAGGGGATATGTGACCGGTATATACTATGTGTACAGATATCAGGGGTTATATACAGGGGATATGTGACCGGTATATACAGTGTACAGATATCAGGGGTTATATACAGGAGATATGTGACCGGTATATACCGTGTGTACAGATATCAGGGGTTATATACAGGAGATATGTGACCGGTATATACCGTGTGTACAGATATCAGGGGTTATATACAGGAGATATGTGACCGGTATATACAGTGTGTACAGATATCAGGGGTTATATACAGGGGATATGTGACTGGTATATACAGTGTGTACAGATATCAGGGGTTATATACAGGAGATATGTGACTGGTATATACAGTGTACAGATATCAGGGGTTATATACAGGAGATATGTGACCGGTATATACCGTGTGTACAGATATCAGGGGTTATATACAGGGGATATGTGACCGGTATATACAGTGTGTACAGATATCAGGGGTTATATACAGGGGATATGTGACCGGTATATACAGTGTGTACAGATGTCAGGGGTTATATACAGGAGATATGTGACCGGTATATACCGTGTGTACAGATATCAGGGGTTATATACAGGAGATATGTGACCGGTATATACAGTGTGTACAGATATCAGGGGTTATATACAGGGGATATGTGACTGGTATATACAGTGTGTACAGATATCAGGGGTTATATACAGGAGATATGTGACTGGTATATACAGTGTACAGATATCAGGGGTTATATACAGGAGATATGTGACCGGTATATACCGTGTGTACAGATATCAGGGGTTATATACAGGGGATATGTGACCGGTATATACAGTGTGTACAGATATCAGGGGTTATATACAGGGGATATGTGACCGGTATATACAGTGTGTACAGATATCAGGGGTTATATACAGGAGATATGTGACTGGTATATACAGTGTGTACAGATATCAGGGGTTATATACAGGAGATATGTGACTGGTATATACCGTGTGTACAGATATCAGGGGTTATATACAGGGGATATGTGACCGGTATATACAGTGTGTACAGATATCAGGGGTTATATACAGGAGATATGTGACTGGTATATACCGTGTGTACAGATATCAGGGGTTATATACAGGGGATATGTGACCGGTATATACAGTGTGTACAGATATCAGGGGTTATATACAGGGGATATGTGACCGGTATATACAGTGTACAGATATCAGGGGTTATATACAGGAGATATGTGACTGGTATATACAGTGTACAGATATCAGGGGTTATATACAGGAGATATGTGACCGGTATATACAGTGTGTACAGATATCAGGGGTTATATACAGGAGATATGTGACCGGTATATACAGTGTGTACAGATATCAGGGGTTATATACAGGGGATATGTGACCGGTATATACAGTGTACAGATATCAGGGGTTATATACAGGGGATATGTGACCGGTATATACCGTGTGTACAGATATCAGGGGTTATATACAGGGGATATGTGACCGGTATATACAGTGTACAGATATCAGGGGTTATATACAGGAGATATGTGACCGGTATATACAGTGTGTACAGATATCAGGGGTTATATACAGGAGATATGTGACCGGTATATACAGTGTGTACAGATATCAGGGGTTATATACAGGAGATATGTGACCGGTATATACAGTGTACAGATATCAGGGGTTATATACAGGGGATATGTGACCGGTATATACCGTGTGTACAGATATCAGGGGTTATATACAGGGGATATGTGACCGGTATATACAGTGTGTACAGATATCAGGGGTTATATACAGGGGATATGTGACTGGTATATACAGTGTGTACAGATATCAGGGGTTATATACAGGGGATATGTGACCGGTATATACTATGTGTACAGATATCAGGGGTTATATACAGGGGATATGTGACCGGTATATACCGTGTATACAGATATCAGGGGTTATATACAGGGGATATGTGACCGGTATATACAGTGTACAGATATCAGGGGTTATATACAGGAGATATGTGACCGGTATATACAGTGTGTACAGATATCAGGGGTTATATACAGGGGATATGTGACCGGTATATACAGTGTGTACAGATATCAGGGGTTATATACAGGAGATATGTGACCGGTATATACCGTGTGTACAGATATCAGGGGTTATATACAGGGGATATGTGACCGGTATATACCGTGTGTACAGATATCAGGGGTTATATACAGGGGATATGTGACCGGTATATACAGTGTACAGATATCAGGGGTTATATACAGGAGATATGTGACCGGTATATACAGTGTGTACAGATATCAGGGGTTATATACAGGGGATATGTGACCGGTATATACAGTGTGTACAGATATCAGGGGTTATATACAGGAGATATGTGACCGGTATATACCGTGTGTACAGATATCAGGGGTTATATACAGGGGATATGTGACCGGTATATACCGTGTGTACAGATGTCAGGGGTTATATACAGGGGATATGTGACCGGTATATACAGTGTGTACAGATGTCAGGGGTTATATACAGGAGATATGTGACCGGTATATACAGTGTACAGATATCAGGGGTTATATACAGGAGATATGTGACCGGTATATACAGTGTGTACAGATGTCAGGGGTTATATACAGGGGATATGTGACCGGTATATACAGTGTACAGATATCAGGGGTTATATACAGGGGATATGTGACCGGTATATACCGTGTGTACAGATATCAGGGGTTATATACAGGGGATATGTGACCGGTATATACTATGTGTACAGATATCAGGGGTTATATACAGGAGATATGTGACTGGTATATACAGTGTACAGATGTCAGGGGTTATATACAGGAGATATGTGACTGGTATATACAGTGTACAGATGTCAGGGGTTATATACAGGAGATATGTGACCGGTATATACCGTGTGTACAGATATCAGGGGTTATATACAGGGGATATGTGACCGGTATATACCGTGTGTACAGATATCAGGGGTTATATACAGGGGATATGTGACCGGTATATACAGTGTACAGATGTCAGGGGTTATATACAGGAGATATGTGACCGGTATATACCGTGTGTACAGATATCAGGGGTTATATACAGGAGATATGTGACCGGTATATACCGTGTGTACAGATATCAGGGGTTATATACAGGGGATATGTGACCGGTATATACAGTGTGTACAGATATCAGGGGTTATATACAGGGGATATGTGACTGGTATATACAGTGTGTACAGATATCAGGGGTTATATACAGGGGATATGTGACCGGTATATACTATGTGTACAGATATCAGGGGTTATATACAGGGGATATGTGACCGGTATATACCGTGTGTACAGATATCAGGGGTTATATACAGGGGATATGTGACCGGTATATACAGTGTACAGATATCAGGGGTTATATACAGGAGATATGTGACCGGTATATACAGTGTGTACAGATGTCAGGGGTTATATACAGGAGATATGTGACCGGTATATACAGTGTACAGATATCAGGGGTTATATACAGGAGATATGTGACCGGTATATACAGAGTGTACAGATGTCAGGGGTTATATACAGGAGATATGTGACCGGTATATACCGTGTGTACAGATATCAGGGGTTATATACAGGAGATATGTGACCGGTATATACAGTGTGTACAGATATCAGGGGTTATATACAGGAGATATGTGACCGGTATATACCGTGTGTACAGATATCAGGGGTTATATACAGGAGATATGTGACCGGTATATACCGTGTGTACAGATATCAGGGGTTATATACAGGAGATATGTGACCGGTATATACCGTGTGTACAGATATCAGGGGTTATATACAGGAGATATGTGACCGGTATATACCGTGTGTACAGATATCAGGGGTTATATACAGGAGATATGTGACTGGTATATACAGTGTGTACAGATATCAGGGGTTATATACAGGGGATATGTGACCGGTATATACCGTGTGTACAGATATCAGGGGTTATATACAGGAGATATGTGACCGGTATATACCGTGTGTACAGATATCAGGGGTTATATACAGGAGATATGTGACCGGTATATACCGTGTGTACAGATATCAGGGGTTATATACAGGAGATATGTGACTGGTATATACAGTGTGTACAGATATCAGGGGTTATATACAGGAGATATGTGACTGGTATATACAGTGTGTACAGATATCAGGGGTTATATACAGGAGATATGTGACCGGTATATACAGTGTGTACAGATATCAGGGGTTATATACAGGGGATATGTGACCGGTATATACAGTGTGTACAGATATCAGGGGTTATATACAGGGGATATGTGACCGGTATATACAGTGTGTACAGATATCAGGGGTTATATACAGGAGATATGTGACCGGTATATACCGTGTGTACAGATATCAGGGGTTATATACAGGAGATATGTGACCGGTATATACCGTGTGTACAGATATCAGGGGTTATATACAGGAGATATGTGACCGGTATATACCGTGTGTACAGATATCAGGGGTTATATACAGGAGATATGTGACCGGTATATACAGTGTGTACAGATATCAGGGGTTATATACAGGGGATATGTGACCGGTATATACAGTGTACAGATATCAGGGGTTATATACAGGGGATATGTGACCGGTATATACCGTGTGTACAGATATCAGGGGTTATATACAGGGGATATGTGACCGGTATATACAGTGTGTACAGATATCAGGGGTTATATACAGGGGATATGTGACCGGTATATACAGTGTGTACAGATATCAGGGGTTATATACAGGGGATATGTGACCGGTATATACCGTGTGTACAGATATCAGGGGTTATATACAGGAGATATGTGACTGGTATATACAGTGTGTACAGATATCAGGGGTTATATACAGGGGATATGTGACCGGTATATACAGTGTGTACAGATATCAGGGGTTATATACAGGAGATATGTGACCGGTATATACAGTGTGTACAGATATCAGGGGTTATATACAGGGGATATGTGACCGGTATATACAGTGTACAGATATCAGGGGTTATATACAGGGGATATGTGACCGGTATATACAGTGTGTACAGATATCAGGGGTTATATACAGGGGATATGTGACCGGTATATACCGTGTGTACAGATATCAGGGGTTATATACAGGAGATATGTGACCGGTATATACCGTGTGTACAGATATCAGGGGTTATATACAGGGGATATGTGACTGGTATATACTATGTGTACAGATATCAGGGGTTATATACAGGGGATATGTGACCGGTATATACAGTGTGTACAGATATCAGGGGTTATATACAGGGGATATGTGACCGGTATATACCGTGTGTACAGATATCAGGGGTTATATACAGGGGATATGTGACTGGTATATACTATGTGTACAGATATCAGGGGTTATATACAGGGGATATGTGACCGGTATATACAGTGTGTACAGATATCAGGGGTTATATACAGGGGATATGTGACCGGTATATACAGTGTGTACAGATATCAGGGGTTATATACAGGGGATATGTGACCGGTATATACAGTGTACAGATATCAGGGGTTATATACAGGAGATATGTGACCGGTATATACAGTGTGTACAGATATCAGGGGTTATATACAGGGGATATGTGACTGGTATATACAGTGTGTACAGATATCAGGGGTTATATACAGGGGATATGTGACCGGTATATACAGTGTGTACAGATATCAGGGGTTATATACAGGGGATATGTGATTGGTATATACAGTGTGTGCAGATATCAGGGGTTATATACAGGGGATATGTGACCGGTATATACAGTGTGTACAGATATCAGGGGTTATATACAGGGGATATGTGACCGGTATATACTATGTGTACAGATGTCAGGGGTTATATACAGGAGATATGTGACCGGTATATTCTTTAACCCCTTAATGACCGCCGATGCACCTTTTAACAGCAGCAGTTAAGGGTAATTATTCGTCAGCACTGAGAAATATGGTTATAGCGCCCACCATTGTTGGAAAATCTCCGGGGTCTAAGCTACTGGGGGGAAGCTGAGACCTCAAAGTAAATAATTCAGGTCGGATTGTACTGTCCCGTCACTGATTTTCAGTTCATTTTACTCCACCCTGATATGATCTAGCATATCCGAGGAGAGAGAGATGGGGTCCCCCGAGCCCCCCCCCCGCTACCTTCGCCTTCTCCCGACCCTTGACGTATCTTCCTGGAATGAAAATGGAATGCGCATGCGTAGTGCACTGCCGGGATCTTATGGCCAATGCCAGGCAACAATAGGAGATTTTTCCTCTTGGTTCGTTTTGATCAAAATAAAAAAATAGTAAATCAATCCCCCGTTTATCACTCCATTAGTTAGATAAAAATAATAAAAATTTTAAAAAATCCTTTCCATTGCTTGCTGTTCGTGTTGGGTTTAGAGCTGTGGTTAGGGTTGGGTTGGGGATGTGTTGGGGGTAGGGGATGTGTTGAGGTTAGGGGCTGTGTTAGTGTTGGGTTTAGGATCGTGTTGAGGTTAGGGTTAGGTTTAGGGCTGTGTTGGGTTTAGGGTAGGGTTTAGGGCTGTGTTGGGGTTAGGGTAGGGTTTAGGGCTGTGTTGGGTTTGGGGTAGGGGTTAGGTGTTGTGAATTCTGTGGCAGAGCTCCCTCCTGTGGTCACAAGTGGTACTTCGGCTGGTTCTCTCTGTGAGCTTCCGTTGGTGGAGGAAAGTGGTACTGTGGCTTCTGAGTTTCCTTCCTCAGGTGATGTGGTGAAGTCGTTAGGTGCTGCTCTATTTAACTCCACCTAGTGCTTTGATCCTGGCCTCCAGTCAGTGTTCTAGTATTGGACCTGTTTCCTCCTGGATCGTTCCTGTGGCCTGTTGCTCTGCATAGCTAAGTTCCTCTTTGCTATTTGTTTGCTGTTTTTTTCTGTCCAGCTTGTCAATTTGTTTTTTTCTGCTTGCTGGAAGCTCTGGGACGCAGAGGGTGTACCTCCGTGCCGTTAGTTCGGTACAGAGGGTCTTTTTGCCCCCTTTGCGTGGTTTTTGTAGGGTTTTGTGTTGACCACAAAGTTACCTTTCCTATCCTCGCTCTGTTCAGAAAGTTGGGCCTCACTTTGCTAAATCTATTTCATCTCTACGTTTGTCTTTTCATCTTAACTCACAGTCATTATATGTGGGGGCTGCCTTTTCCTTTGGGGTATTTCTCTGAGGCAAGGTAGGCTTTTTTTCTATCTTCAGGCTAGCTAGTTTCTCAGGCCGTGCCGAGTTGCTTAGGGAGCGTTAGGCGCAATCCACGGCTGCCTTTAGTGTGGTTGGAGAGGATTAGGGATTGCGGTCAACAGAGTTCCCACGTCTCAGAGCTCGTCCTTGTTTTTTGGGTTATTGCCAGGTCACTGTATGTGCGCTGACCTCTATGTCCATTGTGGTACTGAATTACCTTTCATAACAGTTAGGGCTGTGTTGGTTAGGGAAGGTTTTAGGGCTGTGTTGGCGTTAGGGTAGTGTTTAGGGCTGTGTTGGTTAGGGTATGGTTTAGGGCTTTGTTGGGTTTAGGGTAGTGTTTAGGGCTTTGTTGGGTTTAGGGTAGGGGTTAGGGCTGTGTTGGGGTTAGGGTGTGGTTTAGGGCTATGTTGGGTTTAGGGCTGTGTTGTGGTTAGGGTAGTGTTTAGGGCTGTGTTGGGGTTAGGGTAGTGTTTAGGGCTGTGTTGGGGTTAGGGTAGTGTTTAGGGCTGTGTTGGGGTTAGGGTAGTGTTTAGGGCTGTGTTGGGGTTAGGGGGTGGTTTAGGGCTGTGTTGGGGTTAGGGTGTGGTTTAGGGCTGTGTTGGGTTAATAAGGCAGCACACTGCAGCGCTAGAACATACAAACTTGAAAAACGAAATTTGAACTGCATTACTGCACTAGAAATATGTAAAATGAGAGCTTTTAGCGCGTAAAAATGGCCAATTTTATGTGTACCTGGTAGCCCCTTTTCGGCATCTCTCTTATACCAGGTCCTAAACTTGCCTTACCTCGCTGAGAATAAACGTCTCCATCTGAATGGGTACATGTGAAAACCTCTTACTAGACTAAAATTCTCTCTCTCTGTGGAGGGGTATTGGACCTGCTGTAATTAAAACCCCTGAAGCTAGGAGGCGGAGTGCACGATCAGAAGGCTAAAGAATACATTCCAAAAACCTGACCGGCACATCCAAACATAGACTCAGTGTGAACAGGTGCTGAACCTAGAGTCGCCAACTCGTATATAGTATATCGCCATTTTTATGCGCTAAAAGCTCTCATTTTTCATATTTCTAGTGCAGTAATGCAGTTCAAATTTCGTTTTTCACGTTTGTATGTTTTAGCGCTGCAGTGTACTGCCTTATTTACTTAACTATATACGAGTTGGCGACTCTAGGTTCAGCATCTGTTCACACTGAGTCTGTTTGGATGTGCCGGTCAGGTTTTTGGAATGTAGGGCTGTGTTGGGGTTAGGGTAGTGTTTAGGGCTGTGTTGTTGGGGTTAGGGAAGGGTTTAGGGCTGTGTTGTGGTTAGGGTAGTGTTTAGGGCTGTGTTGGGGTTAGGGAAGGGGTTAGGGCTGTGTTGGGGTTAGGGTGTGGTTTAGGGTTGTGTTGGGTTTAGGGTAGTGTGTAGGGCTGTGTCGGGGTTAGGGTAGGGGTTAGGGCTGTGCTAGGGTAGGGGTTAGGGCTGTGTTGGGTTTAGGGTACTGTTTGGGGCTGTGTTGGGTTTAGGGAAGCGTTTAGGGCTGTGTTGGGGTTAGGGTAGGTGTTAGAGCTGTGTTGGGGTTAGGAAAGGGTTTAGGGCTGTGTTGGGGTTAGGTTAGGGTTTAGGGCTGTGTTGGGGTTAGGGTGTGGTTTAGGGCTGTGTTGGGTTTAGGGCTGTGTTGGGGTTAGGGTGTGGTTTAGGGCTGTGTTGGGTTTAGGATACTGTTTGGGGCTGTGTTGGGTTTAGGGTTGGGGTTAGGGAAGGGTTTAGGGCTGTGTTGGGGTTAGGGTAGTGTTTAGGGCTGTGTTGGGGTTAGGGTGTGGTTTAGGGCTGTGTTGGGTTTAGGGTACTGTTTGGGGCTGTTTTGGGTTTAGGGTTAGGGAAGGGTTTAGGGCTGTGTTGGGGTTAGGGTGTCGTTTAGGGCTGTGTTGGGGTTGGGGTTAGGGAAGGGTTTAGGGCTGTGTTGGGGTTAGGGTGTGGTTTAGGGCTGTGTTGGGGTTAGGGTACTGTTTGGGGCTGTGTTGGGTTTAGGGTTGGGGTTAGGGAAGGGTTTAGGGCTGTGTTGGGGTTAGGGTAGGTGTTAGGGCTGTGTTGGGGCTAGGAAAGGGTATAGGGCTGTGTTGGGGTTAGGAAAGGGTATAGGGCTGTGTTGGGGTTAGGGTAGTGTTTAGGGCTGTGTTGGGGTTAGGGAAAGGTTTAGGGCTGTGTTGGGGTTAGGGAAGGATATAGGGCTGTGTTGGGGTTAGGGTGTGGTTTAGGGCTGTGTTGGGGTTAGGGAAGGGTTTAGGGCTGTGTTGGGGTTAGGGAAGGGTTTAGGGCTGTGTTGGGGTTAGGGTTGGGGTTAGGGTAGGTGTTAGGGCTGTGTTGGGGTTAGGAAAGGGTATAGGGCTGTGTTTGGGTTAGGGCTGTGTTGGGTTTAGGGCTGTGTTGGGGTTGGAGTTAGAATTGTTTTTTTTTTCACTGTTTAGGCACATCAGGGGGTCTCTAAATGCAACATCATGCCTGCCATCTATTCCAGACAATTTTGCATTCAAAAAGTCAAACAGTGCTCCTTCTCTTCCGAGCTCTGCCATGCACCCAAACAGTGGCTTTCCCCCACATACGGGGTATCGGTGCACTGAGGAGAAATTGCACAACATATTTTGGAGTACATTTTTCTCCTGACACATTTGTGAAAATAAAAAAGCTTGGGTCTTAAGTAAAAAAAAATTTAAAAAGTTAAATGTTTATTTTTTCCTTCCACATTGCTTTAGTTCTCATCAAGCACCTGAAGGGTTAATAAACTTCTTGAATGTGGTTTTGAGCACCTTGAGGGGTGCAGATTTTAGAATGCTGTCACTTTTGGGTATTTTCTATCATATAGACCCCTCAAAGTGACTTCAAAAGTGATGTGGTCCCTAAAGAAAAAATGATTTTGTTGTAAAAATGAGAAATCACTGGTCAACTTTTAACCCTTATAACGTCCTAACAAAAAAAAATTGTATCCAAAATTGTGCTGATGTAAAGTAGACATGTGGGAAATGTTATTTATTAACTATTTTGTGTGACCTATCTCTCTGATTTAAGGGCACAAAAATAAAAAGCTAGGAAATTGCAAAAGTTTGTAAAATTTTGTCAAATTTTCATTTTTTTTCATAAATAAATGCAAGTTCTATTGAAGAATTTTTACCACGATCATGAAGTACAATATGTCACGTCACGAGAAAACTTTCTTAGAATCAATGGGATACGTTGGGGCGTTCCAGAGTTAAAACCTCATAAAATGACAGTGGTCAGAATTGTAAAAATTGTCTGTCACGAAGGGGTTAAATATCACCGTTTTCTCTTTGTTTTCAGTGCGAAGCAGCTCGTCCGCGGGGAGCCCAACGTGTCGTACATTTGCTCTCGGTACTATAGGGCCCCAGAGTTGATCTTTGGGGCCACTGACTACACCTCCAGCATAGGTAAGGCAGGGGCCATATCTGGGGTGCGCTGATATTTCGGCTTCATTGTGACTGATAGCGGGTGGGTGTTGGGATGCTCCCTGTACAGCGGGGCCCCTGCGTTCCTGATCGGAGGATGGTCAGGACGAGGTGCGGGTACCGCGAGACGCCTGTGTGATGGCTGCTGACCACTCCTCATCTCCGGCACTGCAGCCTGTACATCGCTGACCCCGTATAATGGAAGTCACCCGCCTGCCTGCGGCATCCATACTCTTTACACCTGTCCAGGCCGCAGCTGGTTCAGATAGAGGGGGGCCGACAGCATGGAGGCCTGTACACTGGCGCCCTAACGCCTCATCCTGCACACACCGCCGCAGTTCAGTACAGCTCTGCAGGCTGGGAGTCTACGGCACAATGCGTCACCCGGGCATTTATTGGAAGCGGTACTCCAAGATGGTGGCGCTGCTACCAGTCAGACCTGACGACTGTTCTTTCCTTCCTTAGATGTGTGGTCAGCGGGCTGCGTGCTGGCAGAGCTTCTCCTGGGTCAGCCCATCTTCCCCGGTGACAGCGGCGTTGATCAGCTGGTGGAAATTATCAAGGTGAGCGCTGCGACCTCCCAGGGTGTCATTTCCTGGCCTCCGCCTTCCCGCGCTGGGCCACCGCCACCGGTCCGTATGATGGTGGCCATTGCTCCCTGTTGATATCTGGACAGTTATCCGTGCTGCCCTCTAGTGTCACATTTCGGTATTGCAATGCTTCTGCTGGCAGTGAGGCAACACATAGGGGGCTGCCGCTTCCTCCCTGGTGGTCTTGAACCTGCTGTGATCCCACTTTATTCTCCTCACAGTCGGCCTCTTTCGGGCCTCGCTCTTCTCTCAGCATCGTCCTTTGGGGGCTTATCTGTAGGGCAGATGTCCCCCTGGGCACAGACACCGTCATGTAGGGGTATATTGGTGTACGTCTCGCCTGGGTCGGGCACTAATACACTAGGAGCGACGTGATGTAGCAGAGCCGGACTGTGTGCGGTCTCGGTCGGTATCTCATGCAGTTGAGGTGCGAGCTGAGATACACTAGTAGGGGTACGGCTATACTGTGCCCTGCGACGGCGTTTTCGGACCCCTTTGTGGTTTCCCGGTGACTGGCGCACATCTCAGATCCCCCGCAGTGACTCCGATCTACACTGTGGCTTGTGTCCTCTGACATGCCGGGAGAACACATGGCAGCGATGTGGGCTTCTCTGGTGCCAGTGAGCGGTGGGTGGGGGTCCATGTGGTGGTCTGGTCACATTCTAGGATGATGGGCCGTGTACGCTGCTGTGAGCGCAGCCCGTCTGCACATAGGAGGGTCACCTAAATATTGGACACTTAGGTATCAGGTTACGGCCTCCAGCCGCCGCCATGTATTCTGATGAATTCTGGTGGGGGGATCACCCCCATGTTCTGGGCACCCTGCCATGGGACCTTGGGCCGCTGCTGTCTAATCTCATGGTGTTTTCTTGCAGGTCCTGGGTACCCCAACGCGGGAGCAGATCAGAGAAATGAACCCCAACTACACAGAGTTCAAGTTCCCCCAGATAAAGGCGCACCCCTGGACTAAGGTGAGACCCTCGGACGAGCCACCCCCGACCTCCCTGACCGCTGACTGTAGGGGTGGGTCTGACCTCTGCCTCCCGGTGTGGGGAGAGGAGGGGCACGGTGTCCGGGGGAGGGCATGGTGTCTGGGGGGGCACGTTGTCCGGGGGGTGAGGCGCACGGTGTCTGGGGGGCTCGGTGCCCAGAGGAGGGGGAGCACGCTGTCCAGAGGTGGGGGGCACTGTGTCCGGGAGGGGACAGCTGACGGCCCTGGTGCAATTCTGGGTGTCCTTTAACCCCTGTGTGATACATCAGACCCCTGTGCATGGCGCTCCTGGGGGCCTGACCCCCTGTAGGTGAGTGTGACGAGACCCCATGTAGGGGCTGCTGCACATGGTGCCGCTGGGTGGGCGTGTGAGATACAGCAGGGAGCCTCGGACCCCCACTATTGGGTAATGCGGGGGGGTTTGTCACCTTGCTCCATCTCATTGACCTCCCCACCAGTTCCCGGCCCCCTTTCCATCTCATCTGCTCCATGACAAAGAATCACAAGCCGCACACTCAGTCAGATCTATTTTTTTATTTATTTTTTTTATTTTTAAAGGGTTATGTCTTTTTGCAGGTGTTCAGAGCCCGGACTCCCCCGGAGGCCATAGCGCTGTGCAGCCGGCTGCTGGAGTATACCCCCACCGCCCGCCTCACCCCGCTGGATGCCTGCGCACATTCTTTCTTTGACGAGCTGCGAGACCCCAACCTCAAGCTCCCCAATGGCCGTGAATTGCCTGCACTGTTTAACTTTACCACTCAAGGTAGATACCGGCGACGCCGCGTCGTGGAGACTGTGCCGGGTGCAAACTACAGGGAGCGGGCGGCACCGTCCCCCCAATACCTCCACCCTCCCCCCATCCTGTATTATACCCCAGAGCTGCACTCACTATTCTGCTGGTGCAGTCACTGTGTACATACATTACATTACTGATCCTGAGTTACATCCTGTATTATTCCCCAGAGCTGTGCTCACTATTCTGCTGGTGCAGTCACTGTGTACATACATTACATTACTGATCCTGAGTTACATCCTGTATTATTCCCCAGAGCTGCACTCACTATTCTGCTGGTGCAGTCACTGTGTACATACATTACATTACTGATTCTGAGTTACATCCTGTATTATACTCCAGAGCTGTGCTCACTATTCTGCTGGTGCAGTCACTGTGTACATACATTACATTACTGATTCTGAGTTACATCCTGTATTATACTCCAGAGCTGCACTCACTATTCTGCTGGTGCAGTCACTGTGTACATTACATTACATTACTGATCCTGAGTTACCTCCTGTATTATACTCCAGAGCTGCACTCACTATTCTGCTGGTGCAGTCACTGTGTACATACATTACATTACTGATCCTGAGTTACATCCTGTATTATACCCCAGAGCTGCACTCACTATTCTGCTGGAGCAGTCACTGTGTACATACATTACATTACTGATCCTGAGTTACATCCTGTATTATCCTCCAGAGCTGCACTCACTATTCTGCTGGTGCAGTCACTGTGTACATACATTACTGATCCTGAGTTACCTCCTGTATTATACTCCAGAGCTGCACTCACTATTCTGCTGGTGCAGGCACTGTGTACATATATTACATTACTGATCCTGAGTTACATCCTGTATTATACTCCAGAGCTGCACTCACTATTCTGCTGGTGCAGTCACTGTGTACATACATTACATTACTGATCCTGAGTTACATCCTGTATTATACCCCAGAGCTGCACTCACTATTCTGCTGGTGCAGTCACTGTGTACATACATTACATTACTGATCCTGAGTTACCTCCTGTATTATACCCCAGAGCTGCACTCACTATTCTGCTGGTGCAGTCACTGTGTACATACATTACATTACTGATCCTGAGTTACCTCCTGTATTATACCCCAGAGCTGCACTCACTATTCTGCTGGTGCAGTCACTGTGTACATACATTACATTACTGATCCTGAGTTACCTCCTGGTTTATAACCCAGAGCTGCACTCACTATTATGCTGGTGCAATCACTGTGTACATACATAATATTACTGATCCTGAGTTACATCCTGTATTATACTCCAGAGCTGCACTCACTATTCTGCTGGTGCAGTCAGTGTACATACATTACATTACTGATCCTGAGTTACCTCCTGGTTTATAACCCAGAGCTGCACTCACTATTCTGCTGGTGCAGTCACTGTGTACATACATTACATTACTGATCCTGAGTTACATCCTGTATTATACTCCAGAGCTGCACTCACTATTCTGCTGGTGCAGTCACTGTGTACATACATTACATTACTGATCCTGAGTTACCTCCTGGTTTATACCCCAGAGCTGCGCTCATGATTCTGCTGACAGTCCTTACTCCTGTCCCGGATCTCTGTACCCCTGATGGTTGGAGGTTATTTCTTCCCCTCACTGTTCTGTATCGTTTCCCGCCATGTTATCATTCCGTCGTCCTTTGACCCGTCTTTCTTTTTTCCAGAGCTGTCCAGTAACCCCTCGCTATCCTCTATCCTAATCCCGGCCCACGCCCGGAACCAGGCCTCCGTGTCCACCCCCACGAGTTCCACGGCGACATCAGGTGAGATGCCAGCCCTGCGTTGCTATTCAGCTATGGCCATTGTGTGGCCCCTGAGGGCACGGTGTAAACACGGACATGATGTTGGGGGCCCCCAGGTGTGATTGGCTGCAGTGGTCTTCATTGAACATAATGAGAATGCAGCTCCCAAACCAATGTGGAGTCAGCAGGGCGGTGAGGGTCTGGGGGCCGACATCCCTGGTTGTGTGGTCTCGTGAGGGGTTAACTTTCCGCAGCCCTGGTGGTCTAGGGCAGTACAGGAGTCATCATTGCAGCCTGTTCAGACCGATGAGACCCCCGCCGTACCCCGTTCTTCACATTGTCCTATGGATCTGCCATAAATGTGTGAAATCGGTTACTCCCCTGAAGTGTGCGGCCCCGGTGGGGTGGTGGAGGCCCCCCAACATGAGGACGTGCAGGTCCGGGAGGGTCTCGCTCGGCCCTCTGTCTTCTGGACGTGATTTGTTTTGATTTCTCTGTTTTGTCATTTAGACTCGAACCCCGGGGACCGCGGGCCGACCAACACCTCCGCCGCGGCCTCCGCCTCCAACTCCACCTGAGCCGATACCTGAAGCATGTTCTGCGCACGGACGAGAAGGAAACGGGCAAAGTAGCAAGAGGGTGGGGAAGGAGAGAGGGGCCGCGCTCGCCCTCTTGTCCCCGGACTCTTCCACCAAACACTGGCCACATTTATCAAGAAAAAAAGAAAATATATATATATATACATAAACTGTAAAGGAAGCGCCACCCACGCGGATTTTAGTGGTTCAGTTTTTTATTATTATTATTATTGTTATTTAACCTTGTAAAATATCTATAAATACCGCAGGATTCAGATTTTTTTTTTCCCTTTTTTTTTTTTCCTTTTTTTTTTTTTTTTTTTGCTTTTACTCTCACTCCATAGGAGTGTTCTTGTGCGAGGGGAGGGGTCCGCTCTCCCCCCTTCCCCCCTCCCCTCCACTCGGGCCGCAGCAGAGGACGGCTTGCTGATTGGCCGCAGCAGTGGACGGCTTGCTGATTGGCCGCAGCAGTGGACGGCTTGCTGATTGGCCGCAGCAGAGGACGGCTTGCTGATTGGCCGCAGCAGAGGACGGCTTGCTGATTGGCCGCTGCCCCCGTCTGTCATTTTGCTGTACATTGTGCCCTCAGCGGGTTCGGCTCCTCCATCATCACACCGGATAGAATCTCGGAGTGCCTTATTATGAGACCCGTGACCGCCCCGCCTCGCTGCACACACCGACTGTCCGGTGCTCCTCCGCCTGTCCGGTGCTCCTCCGCCTGTCCGGCCTAGTTTTGTTTTTTATATTTTTTCTTCGTTTTCCCTCCATTGATCGCAGACTCGTCTCAGTTTTTATGTTTTCCTGTTAATTTTGCCAAATGTTCTGCGGGGGAAGGACTGGGTGGGGAATGTGACTTTTCATTGGCTGCTCTCCTGGCTTCTCTGATTGGCTTGCTCATAGAGAAGGTTGGCTCTGATTGGTTCATTATGTAACGTGGCCGCTCTTCTCCACCCCTGAGCAGCTCACTCGGGCATTAACTCTTTGTTGGACTATTATTGCCCCCATGTCGTGTTCTGTAGCACTCGGATAGAGAACAATGGCCATTTACCATGGGGCGGCCCCATCCCGATATTCGGGGCTTGTCAGGGTTGGAGCCTCACACCACTATGGGGGTGACCCCAGAATCTAGAGATAAGCCCCCCAGCCCTGCATTGATGTACCCGCTGCCATAAAGGGGCACTGACCGTAAACCCGAGGGTCTCCAGGGTCATTTCTATGTATCCGAGCAAATTCTCTCTTAAAGGGGCAGCTCCTATATTACGCACATGTGACGGCTGGTGGCAGATTCTGGAGCCGCCTGATCGCTCCTCCATGTTCTTTATGCTCCGGGGTCTGAGGCACCAGAGGCCGCGCTGGGGGCCGCTCATCAGGTGTTTTACCCTCCCCCCGGGGGCGCTCTGTTCCTGACACTACGGTACATTTGTGAGCGGCGGAGCAGCGTGTGCTCTGCGCGTCCAGTCCTCGGCGGTAGTGCGGCTGCTCGGGGGGCTCAGCTGCTTGGGGGGCTTGTTGCTCCTTGTCTCAGTCCTTGACCTTCAAGCGATTGATAAAGTATTAACTGTCCGATCCCGCAATCGTCTGTATTTCTGTCATATCCTATTCTCTAGTCACAGCCAAAGCTGCAGTGCGACTGCTCTAGTTATGCATTATGGGATTGCCGCAGCTTTGGATGTGATTGGAGTGCGAGACTGCATTGTATGCTATATCGTGTTGTTGGAGAGCTTGGCTTCTGGCACCGCTGTCCCATCCGCCTGCACTGTGCCGCCTCTCACCCCACCGTCTGCCGTTATACGCATCTATATATATATATATGTTTTTGTTTTTAACACTTTCTGGATCGGCCCCTTCTCCGCTACTCTTCTCCGTGCCGCAGGGGCGACATCTCCCAGATAAAAGCACAGTGCATGTAATGGACGGTCACAGGCAGCACGGGGGAGGGGAGTTGGGGGTCTGCCGCGGTGGTCGCTGCTTTGTCTTTTATTTTGTTTTGTTTCTTTTTGTCACGTGCAAAAATGCAATAATATTATTTTTTAAATTTTTATGACGACAAAGTCTTATGTGCTGTGAGGTGAGGAAGGGGCGGCCGGTGCGGGGAGGAAAGGGGCGGCCGGCGCATGGTGGAAAGGGGCGGCCGGTGCGGGGAGGAAAGGGGCGGCCGGCGCATGGTGGAAAGGGGCGGCCGGTGTGGGGAGGGAAGGGGCGGCCGGCGCATGGTGGAAATGGGCGACCGGTGCGGGGAGGGAAGGGGCGGCCGGCGCATGGTGGGAAGGGGCGGCCGGTGCGGGGAGGTAAGGGGCGGCCGGCACATGCTCAGAATGTCGCCTGCAGCGTGGATTTTTATTTTGCTTTGCCTGTAATATCGCTGCCGCATGTGTTTTCTGATGGGCGACTCTGAGAATGGCCCTAAATCAGCCGGGAAAAGTCCACCCGTCATCCGGGTGCGCAAAAAGAAAAGCTAAACGTCCCCCTCCCCCCCCCAGCTGTGGCCCCCGTGCCTGCGCTCACCGCCAGAGATATTATTACTACTTGAATGCCTTCATGACTGAAAACAGCCCCCCCCCCCCCCCACCCCTGTATCCCGGCCCCGGCGGCACGGTGACGCTCTATAATATATATATATATAATTTTTTTTATTTTCTGTCACTTCTGATGCCTCTTGTCCAGCGCCGCCTCTGCAGCCCCCCGGCCCCTTCTTTCCCTCTTTGTAAATACATTTTGTTCTGTGTGACACAATTCCAGAAATAGTTACCTGGTCTCTGTAATTTGCATTAAATAAAAAAAGAAAAGTAGGATTAGTCTGGAAATGAAATAAAAAAAACTGAAATGCCAAAAAAAAGGAAAGAAGAGAAAAACTAGTGCAATGCTTGCAGCGTGTGTCAGGTGTGTGTGTGTGCTAGTTGCGGCGTGTGTGTGAGGTGTGTGCAATTCCGGCGACGTGTGTCAGGTGTGTGTGCGCGCGCTGGTTGCGGCGTGTCAGGTGTGTGTACTGTTTGCGGCATGTGTGTCAGGTGTGTGTGCTTGTTGCAGTGTGTGTGTCAGGTGTGTGTGCTGATTGCGGCATGTGTCAGGTGTGTGTGCTTGTTGCGGTGTGTTTGTCAGGTGTGTGCTGGTTGCGGTGTGTGCTAGTTGGGGCGTGTGTGTCAGGTGTGCGCGCTGGTTGCAGTGCGTATGTCAGGTGTGTGTGTGCTGGTTGCTGCGTGTGTCAGGTGTGTGCTGGTTGCGGCGTGTGTGTGCTGGTTGCGGCGTGTGTGTGTGCTGGTTGCGGCGTGTGTGTGTGCTGGTTGCGGCGTGTGTGTGTGCTGGTTGCGGCGTGTGTGTGTGCTGGTTGCGGCGTGTGTGTCAGGTGTGTGCTTGTTGCGGTGTATGTGTCAGGTATGTGTGTGTGTCAGGTGTGTGTGCTGGTTGCGGTGTGTGTGCTGGTTGCGGTGTGTGTGTGTGTGTCAGGTGTGTGTGCTGGTTGCGGTGTGTGCTAGTTGGGGCGTGTGTGTCAGGTGTGCGCGCTGGTTGCAGTGCGTATGTCAGGTGTGTGTGTGCTGGTTGCTGCGTGTGTCAGGTGTGTGCTGGTTGCGGCGTGTGTGTGCTGGTTGCGGCGTGTGTGTGTGCTGGTTGCGGCGTGTGTGTGTGCTGGTTGCGGCGTGTGTGTGTGCTGGTTGCGGCGTGTGTGTGTGCTGGTTGCGGCGTGTGTGTCAGGTGTGTGCTTGTTGCGGTGTATGTGTCAGGTATGTGTGTGTGTCAGGTGTGTGTGCTGGTTGCGGTGTGTGTGCTGGTTGCGGTGTGTGTGTGTGTGTCAGGTGTGTGTGCTGGTTGCGGTGTGTGTGTCAGGTGTGTGCTGGTTGCGGTGTGTGTGTCAGGTGTGTGTGCTTGTTGCGGTGTGTGTGTGTCAGGTGTGTGTGCTGGTTGCGGTGTGTGTGTGTCAGGTGTGTGCTTGTTGCGGTGTGTGTGTGTCAGGTGTGTGCTGGTTGCGGTGTGTGTGTGTCAGGTGTGTGTGCTGGTTGCGGTGTGTGTGTCAGGTGTGTGTGCTTGTTGCGGTGTGTGTGTCAGGTGTGTGTGCTTGTTGCGGTGTGTGTGTCAGGTGTGTGTGCTTGTTGCGGTGTGTGTGTCAGGTGTGTGCTGGTTGCGGTGTGTGTGCTGGTTGCGGTGTGTGTGTGTCAGGTGTGTGTGCTGGTTGCGGTGTGTGTGTGTCAGGTGTGTGCTTGTTGCGGTGTGTGTGTGTCAGGTGTGTGCTGGTTGCGGTGTGTGTGTCAGGTGTGTGTGCTTGTTGCGGTGTGTGTGTCAGGTGTGTGCTGGTTGCGGTGTGTGTGTCAGGTGTGTGTGCTTGTTGCGGTGTGTGTGTCAGGTGTGTGCTGGTTGCGGTGTGTGTGTCAGGTGTGTGTGCTTGTTGCGGTGTGTGTGTGTCAGGTGTGTGCTGGTTGCGGTGTGTGTGTCAGGTGTGTGTGCTTGTTGCGGTGTGTGTGTCAGGTGTGTGCTGGTTGCGGTGTGTGTGTGTCAGGTGTGTGTGTGTCAGGTGTGTGTGTGTCAGGTGTGTGTGCTTGTTGCGGTGTGTGTCAGGTGTGTGCTGGTTGCGGTGTGTGTGTGTGTCAGGTGTGTGTGCTGGTTGCAGTGCGCGTGTCAGGTGTGTGTGTGCACGCACTGGTTGCAGCTTGTATTGTGACTTGTGTCAATGCTATCATACAACTAATGGATGTGGAAAAGCACAGTGAGGGGTACAGAAAGCCTTGCAGATTTGTCTGTGCCCATTGCTTGAGATCAGTTCTGACTTCTCAGCTTCTGTGTGGTCGTATCCAGAAAACGCCAAATTGTAGAAAATTGCTCTCCCCTTACTTGAAGGGAAAAAAAACAAAGTTCATGGGGGTCTCCAGACCATTAACGAGTGCTGTAACAATCGCTGCATTCTATCTTCTATGCTCCACTCACATCCAGAGCTGCATTCACACTGCATGCACATCAGTAACGTTTTGTGATCCCGAACAAATCTGATGACATATCGGATAATGCAGCTTTCTGCTATAAACACTACAACTCGCAATGGTGAGAACCAGCAACAAGTCAGTGAGCAGCTGATCTACAACCCCTGGCAAAAATTCTGGAATCACCGGCCTTGGACAATGTTCATTCAGTTGTTTAATTTTGTAGAAATAAAGCAGATCACAGACATGGCACAAAACTAAAGTCATTTCAAATGCCAACTTTCTGGCTTAAAGAAACACTAAAAGAAATCAAGAACAAAAAATGTGGTAGTCAGTAATGGTTACTTTTTGTAACCAAGCATAGTGGAAAAAATTATGAAAACACTCAATTCTGAGGAAAAAGTTATGGAATCGCCCTGTAAATTTTCATTCCCAAAACGAACACCTGCATCAAATTAGATCTGCTCATTAGTCTACATCTAAAAAAGAGTGATCACACCTTGGAGAGCTGCTGCACCAAGTGGACTGACATGAATTGTGGCTCCAACACGAGAGATGTCAATTGAAACAAAGGAGAGGATTATCAAACTTTTAAAAGAGGGTAAATCATGACGCAATGTTGCAAAAGATGTTGGTTGTTCACAGTCAGCTGTGTCTAAAATCTGGACCAAATACAAACAACATGGGAAGGTTGTTAAAGGCAAACATACTGGTAGACCAAGGAAGACATCAAAGCATCAAGACCAGAAACTTAAAGCAATATGTCTCCAAAACAGGAAATGCACAACAAAACAAATGAGGAACGAATGGGAGGAAACTGCAGTCAACGTCTGTGATCGAACTGCAAGAAACTGCCTAAAGGAAATGGGATTTACATACAGAAAAGCTAAACAAAAGCCATCATTAACACCTAAACAGAAAAAAACAAGGTTACAATGGGCTAAGGAAAAGCAATTGTGGCCTGTGGATGACTGGATGAAAGTCATATTCAGTGATGAATCGCAAATCTGACAGGGCCGCCATGAGGGCATTACAGCCCTTACTGCTGTATGGGGCCCAGTCATCAGCAGTACACAGAGGGGCCCGCAGATCCGGGGCCCCACTGTTGTGCTTCTATTGATCGGGCCCCATTGTGCACTAAAATACTGTGCACTGCGGCGCACACGTCGGCTCTGAGGCCCGGAAGCCTTTTTGGAGCTGTGCATGGCCGTCTCACCTAGTCGGCTGCGCAGCTCCTAGTCGGCTGCGCAGCTCCTGCTCGGCTGTAGCTAGAATGTATGATCTCCCTGCAGGTCCTGACTACAGCCCATACATTCCAGCAGTCTCAGTGAATGTGCTAGAATGTGTGGGCTCCCTGCAGGTCCTGACTACAGCCCATACATTGCAGCAGTCTCAGTGAATGTGCTAGAATGTGTGGGCTCCCTGCAGGTCCTGACTACAGCCCACACATTCCAGCAGTCTCAGTGAATGTGCTAGAATGTGTGGGCTCCCTGCAGGTCCTGACTACAGCCCATACATTGCAGCAGTCTCAGTGAATGTGCTAGAATGTTTTGGCTCCCTGTAGGTCCTGACTACAGCCCATACATTGCAGCAGTCTCAGTAGTGAATGTGCTAGAATGTGTGGGCTCCCTGCAGGTCCTGGCTACAGCCCATACATTCGAGCCGTCTCAGTAGTGAATGTGCTAGAATGTAGGGGCCCCTGTCAGGTCCTGACTACAGCCCATACATTCCAGCAGTCTCAGTAGTGAATGTGCTAGAATGTGTGGGCTCCCTGCAGGTCCTGGCTACAGCCCATACATTCCAGCAGTCTCAGTAGTGAATGTGCTAGAATGTGTGGGCTCCCTGCAGGTCCTGACTACAGCCCATACATTCCAGCTGCTGCTCACTGCTCAAAACACTAGAAGCCCCGGGAACGACTGAGGTAAGTATAAAAAAAACATTTTTGTTTTTTTTAAATGGGTGAGGTGGGGGGGGGGAGTGAGACTGCAGATGATGGAGTGTGTTTGAGGGGGCACTGCACATGATGAAATGATAGGGGGCTGCAAATGAAGTAAGGGGGACTGCAGATGAAGTGAAGGGATAGGGGACTAAATAATGAAACAAGGTGGACTGCAAATGATGAAGTGGGGGTGATGGGGACTGCACATCAAGTGAGAGGGACAGCGGACAGCAATTGAATTGAAGGTGGGGGTGAGGAGAGCAAATGAATTTTGAGGGTGGGGAAGAGCAGTTGATAATGAATAGAGGGTGGGAGAGAGAGAAGACATGACAATGAATTGGGGCAGAAGGGGCATGTAACTAATGAATCGGGGTAAGGGTTAGAGCGGGAGGTACATAGTGGAGTTGGTGAGGATAAAGCGACTGGTAATACTCGTAAATTGGGGGAAAGAGTACAGGTGCTAATTAATTTATATATTAAATGGGGAAAGTGGCTATATAAAGATAGTGGGGGCACAGCGGCGGATTATAATTTATATTTGGAATGGTGGGTTGCATAATAACCAATTATATATTAATGGTGGGTGAACGTCTGTAGTCAGATGTGTAGGAGAAAGGGAAAAAGTGGGGAATGTGCTCTGGAAGCGGTGCTCTAGATAACTATTTTATGCAGAGACGAGTCCTGGCTGAAATAAGTGATGGCGGTCTGCGCTGGATTAAAAAGAAACGCAAATATGAAGGACTTCAGCTAGAGACGTCACTGGTGAGTCAGTATGTTACCTATACACTGACACCATGCACTGTATGTAATATAGAGAGAGTACAAAGGAGGGCAACAAAATTAATAAAAGGGATGGGAGAACTACAATACCCAGATAGATTAGCGAAATTAGGATTACTTAGTCTAGAAAAAAGACGACTGAGGGGCGATCTAATAACCATGTATAAGTATATAAGGGGACAATACAAATATCTCGCTGAGGATCTGTTTATACCAAGGAAGGTGACGGGCACAAGGGGGCATTCTTTGCGTCTGGAGGAGAGAAGGTTTTTCCACCAACATAGAAGAGGATTCTTTACTGTTAGGGCGGTGAGAATCTGGAATTGCTTGCCTGAGGAGGTGGTGATGGCGAACTCAGTCGAGGGGTTCAAGAGAGGCCTGGATGTCTTCCTGGAGCAGAACAATATTGTATCATACAATTATTAGGTTCTGTAGAAGGACGTAGATCTGGGATTTATTATGATGGAATATAGGCTGAACTGGATGGACAAATGTCTTTTTTCGGCCTTACTAACTATGTTACTATGAGCTCCTGTGTATAATGTCACTGGTGATCACTATATTATCTGTACACTATATACAGAGCTCCTGTGTATAATGTCACCAGTGATCACTGTATTACCTGTACATTATATACAGAGTTCCTGTGTATGTCACCAGTGATCACTGTATTACCTGTACATTATATACAGAGTTCCTGTGTATGTCACCAGTGATCACTGTATTACCTATACATTATATACAGAGCTCCTGTGTATATTGTCACCAGTGATCACTGTATTTACCTGTACACTGGCACTATATATAGACCTGTGTATAATGTCACTGGTGATCACTGTATTACCTGTACACAGACACTGCATACTAAGTACAGATCTCCTGTGTATAATGGAACTTATGGTGATGGTATTGTTTTTTTTTTATTAATGATCAGTCTGGTACTATTCAGTCACAACGTGGTGGTAATATGTTGTCCAGCCATGGTGCGGTGGTATTTGTTCCTTGTATGTGATATTATTCGGTCACTGTGTGGTGGTAATATGTGGTCTGGTCATGGTGTGGTGGTATTTGTTACTCTTATGTAGTTGGTCACCATGTGGTGGTAATATGTTGTCCAGCCATGGTGTGGTGGCATTTGTCCCTTGTATGTGATATTGTTCTGTCACTGTGGTGGTAATATGTGGTCTGCACATGGTGTGGTGGTATTTGTTCCTTGTAGATAGTATTATAGGTCACTATGTGGTGATAATATGGTCTCTGGTCATGGTGTGGTATTTGTCCTTTGTATGTGGTATTATTGGTCATTTGAAAAATAAATAAAAATATACCTAAATTTTATTGCATATTTTAACAAATGTTTCATAAGTTAGAGTAGAGTAGGGCCCGACCAAAAGAGTCTACCTTGTCGTCGTGGTACCTTGTCGTTGTGGCAGATTAAAAAAAAAACCTTTTGGCCAAAACAAAATCTGCTGTCTGTGTGTGATCTGGTGATGGGAAGTGTTAATGTGTGATAGGCGAGAAGTGGAGTTTTTCCAAGAGAACGGAGGGACTGTGGACAGTTCGAGGGGTGGAGCCTGGGCGGAGTCTTAAGGGGGCCCCGAAAATTTTGCCAGTATGGGGCCCTGAAATTCCTAGTGGCAGCCCTGGAATCTGAATTGGACAAGGTGATGATGCTGGAACTTTTGTTTGATGATATGGGGCTGCATGTCAGGTAAAGGCACTGGGGAGATGGCGGCCATTACATCTTCAATAAATGCACAAGTTTACGTTGATATTTTGGACACTTTTCTTATCCCATCAATTGAAAGGATGTTTGGGGATGATGAAATCATTTGTCAAGATGATAATGCATCCTGCCATAGAGCAAAAACTGTGCAAACATTCCTCGAAAAAAGACACATAAGGTCAATGTCATGGCTGCAAATCTCAATAGAAAATCTTTGGTGGAAGTTGAAGAAAATGGTCCAAGACCAGGCTCCAACCTGCAAAGCTGATCTGGCAACAGCAATCAGGGGAAGTTGGAGGCAGATTGATGAAGAGTCCTGTGTGACCCTCATTAGGTCCAGGCCTCAGAGACGGCAAGCTGTTATAATAGCCAGAGGTGGTGCAACAAAATAGTGATGTGTTGGAGTTTTTTGGTTTTTTTCAAGATTCCATAATTTTTTCCTCAGAATTTAGTGATTCCATAATTTTTCCCCTATGATTGGTTAAAAAAGTAACCATTACTAACTGCCACATTGTTTGTTCTTGATTTCTTTTAGGCTATGTGCACACGTTGCGGATTGGGGTGCAGAATTTTCCGCACAAACTCCGCATCTCCTGGCAGAAACCGCAAGTGCAGATTTGTCGCGGATTTTGCGCGGTTTTTACCACTGCGGATTTCTATAATGGAATGGTGCAGAAACGTTGCAGTTCCACACAAAAGTGACATGCTCCTTCTTTCAATCCGCAGCGGATTTTGCACAGCTTTTTGTTTTCCCTATTGATTTACATTGTACTGTAAATGACTGCGGATCTGCAGCGTTTCTGAGCAGCAGAATTCCAAAATCCGCAGTGAAAACCCGTCGCGGTTTTTACTGCGGATTTATCGCGGTTTTTACTGCGGTTTCTTCTGCGGATTTTCATCTGCAGTTTCCTATTGGAGCAGGTGAAAATCCACAGAAAAGAAGTGACATGCTGCGGAATGTAATCCGCTGGGTTTCCGCGCGTTTTTTTCCGCAGCATGTGCACAGCGTTTTTTGTTTCCCATAGGTTTACATTGTACTGTAAACTCATGGGAAACTGCTGCAGATCCGCAGCGGTCAAATCCGCTGCAGATCCGCAGCGGTCAAATCCGCTGCGGATCCGCAGCAAAATCCGCAAAGTGTGAACATAGCCTAAAAAGTGACCAAGGAGAACTGCTGTCATTTAGGTCTCCACTAGATGGCAACAAAAAGTCATTTCTCCCATGTTATTATTATTTATTGTTATAGTGCCATTTATTCCATGGCGCTTTACATGTGAGGAGGGGTATACATAATAAAACAAGTACAATAATTTTAAACAATACAAGTCATAACTGGTACAGGAGGAGAGAGGACCCTGCCCGCGAAGGCTCACAATCTACAAGGGATGGGTGAGGACACAGGAGGAGAGAGGACCCTGCCCGCGAAGGCTCACAATCTACAAGGGATGGGTGAGAATACAGGAGGAGAGAGGACCCTGCCCGCAAAGGCTCACAATCTACAAGGGATGGGTGAGGACACAGGAGGAGAGAGGACCCTGCCCGCGAAGGCTCACAATCTACAAGGGATGGGTGAGAATACAGGAGGAGAGAGGACCCTGCCCGCGAAGGCTCACAATCTACAAGGGATGGGTGAGAATACAGGAGGAGAGAGGACCCTGCCCGCGAAGGCTCACAATCTACAAGGGATGGGTGAGGATACAGGAGGAGAGAGGACCCTGCCCGCGAGGGCTCACAATCTACAAGGGATGGGTGAGGATACAGGAGGAGAGAGGACCCTGCCCGCGAAGGCTGACAATCTACAAGGGATGGGTGAGGATACAGGAGGAGAGAGGACCCTGCCCGCGAAGGCTCACAATCTACAAGGGATGGGTGAGAATACAGGAGGAGAGAGGACCCTGCCCGCGAAGGCTCACAATCTACAAGGGATGGGTGAGAATACAGGAGGAGAGAGGACCCTGCCCGCGAGGGCTCACAATCTACAAGGGATGGGTGAGGATACAGGAGGAGAGAGGACCCTGCCCGCGAAGGCTCACAATCTACAAGGGATGGGTGAGGATACAGTAGGAGAGAGGACCCTGCCCGCGAGGGCTCACAATCTACAAGGGATGGGTGAGAATACAGGAGGAGAGAGGACCCTGCCCGCGAAGGCTCACAATCTACAAGGGATGGGTGAGGATACAGTAGGTGAGGGTAGAGCTGGTCATGCAGCGGTTTGGTCGATCGGTGGTTACTGCAGGTTGTAGGCTTGTCGGAAGAGGTGGGTCTTCAGGTTCTTTTTGAAGGTTTCGATGGTAAGCGAGAGTCTGATATGTTGGGGTAGAGGGTTCCAGAGTAGGGGTGATACGCGAGAGAAATCTTGTATACGATTGTGGGAAGAGGAGATTAGAGGGGAGTAGAGAAGGAGATCTTGTGAGGATCGGAGGTTGCGTGCAGGAAAGTACCGGGAGACGAGGTCACAGATGTATGGAGGAGACAGGTTGTGGATGGCTTTGTACGTCATGGTTAGGGTTTTGTACTGGAGTCTCTGGGCAATGGGGAGCCAGTGAAGGGATTGACAGAGGGAGAGGCCGGGGAATAGCGGGGGGATAGGTGGATTAGTCGGGCAGCAGAGTTTAGAATAGACTGGAGGGGTGCGAGAGTGTTAGAGGGGAGGCCACAGAGCAGGAGGTTACAGTAGTCAAGGCGAGAGATGATGAGGGCATGGACTAGGGACTTTGCAGATTCTTGGTTGAGGAATGAACGGATCCGTGAAATATTTTTGAGTTGAAGTCGGCAGGAAGTGGAAAGGGCTTGGATATGTGGTTTGAAGGAAAGATCAGTGTCAAGGATTACCCCGAGGCAGCGGGCTTGTGGGACTGGGGAGAGTGGGCAGCCGTTTACTGTAATGGATAGGTTCGTTGGGGGGGTCGCGTGAGATGGGGGAAAGACGATGAATTCTGTTTTGTCCATGTTAAGTTTTAGAAATCTAGCGGAGAAGAAGGATGAAATAGTGGACAGACATTGAGGGATTCTGGTTAGTAGGGAGGTGATATCTGGTCCAGAGATGTAGATCTGTCATCAGCATAGAGATGATACTGAAAACCGTGAGATTCTATGAGCTGTCCCAGGCCAAAGGTGTAAATGGAGAAGAGCAGGGGTCCTAGGACTGAACCTTGTGGGACTTCGACAGATAGGGGGCGAGGTGAGGAGGTGGTGTGTGAGTGGGAGACGCTGAATGTCCGGTCTGTTAGGTATGATGAGATCCAGGATAGGGCCAAGTCTGTGATGCCAAGGGATGGGAGGGTCTGTAATAATAGGGAATGGTCCACTGTGTCAAAGGCAGCCGACAGGTCCAGGAGGAGGAGGACAGAGTAGTGTCGCTTGCTCTTGGCGGTTAATAGGTCATTGGTGACTTTAGTTAGGGAAGTTTCGGTGGAATGGTGTGACCGGAAGCCTGATTGTAAGCGGTCGAAGAGGGAGCAAGAAGAGAGATGGGAGGAAAGTTCAAGATGGATGTGTTGTTCCAGTAGTTTGGAGGCATAAGGGAGAAGTGATATTGGGCGATAGCTAGATACAGAGGATGGGTCAAGAGAAGGCTTTTTGAGGATATAAACCACGTATAAGGTGTATCCAGATATGATACCCTTAGAGGTCCTCAAAAGACAGTAGGCAAATCAGCTAGGAGAACAACTCGTATAAATACAATAACCTAAAACGTAACTTTTAATGGACGTTTAAAATGTAAAATATCAAATGGATAATAGCGCCACATGTGATAAAGTGCAAAAAAAAGTGCTCGTATAACCAGTGCTCTATTAAAAAATGGTTTTGTCTCACCAAAAAGTCCTTTTTCTTTGCGGGAGCATCCAACAGTATTCTTAGTGGGAGGGGGAGAGAGAAGTTCTATACTACCCCAGTCGTGCCCCTGTGTAGCTCCCGCCCTGACAAGGGCAGTCCCCAAGTCAGTCTAGTATATTGTACCCACCAAAACAATGTAACCTTCCCTACGCGATTCCTATCCCATAGGGGAGAATCATCAGGGGAACTGACTGAAATATATAAATGTGGGGTATTCCTTTCAAGAGAGGGAGCCCCTGCATCGGCAGGTAACCCCCGTGTCTAGTGCTCCCAGTTATGGGCACAGACTTATGGTAAGGTGAGATGCGGGACCAAAATGGGAGAGGAAACGCGTAGGGAAGGTTACATTGTTTTGGTGGGTACAATATACTAGACTGACTTGGGGACTGCCCTTGTCAGGGCGGGAGCTACACAGGGGCACGACTGGGGTAGTATAGAACTTCTCTCTCCACCTCCCCCTAAGAATACTGTTGGATGCTCCCGCAAAGAAAAAGGACTTTTTGGTGAGACAAAACCATTTTTTAATAGAGCACTGGTTATACGAGCACTTTTTTTGCACTTTATCACATGTGGCGCTATTATCCATTTGATATTTTACATTTTAAACGTTGTCCATTAAAAGTTACGTTTTAGGTTATTGTATTTATATGAGTTGTTCTCCTAGCTGATTTGCCTTTTTGAGGATAGGTGTGATGGAGGCACGTTTAAAACTTGAGGGAAAAACACCAGTTGTTAGTGATAGGTTGAAGAGATGGGTTAGGGTTGGGATGAAGACTGGTGAGGTTCGGGATGGGAGCGAGTCAAGTGCACAGGTGGTGAGATGCGATCTTGAGAGTAGAGTGGAGAGTTGATCGTCTGTAATGGTGGAGAAGTTGGTTTTGGAGGTGGAGGGCTGGGAAGTCGGGAGGAAGGGCTCTGGAGGTTGTTGACCAAAACTGTCTCTGCCTCATTTTTCAAGCAGAAGATTGAGAACATCAAAGGCTATATTCACACTTTGCGGATTTTGCTGCGGATCCGCAGCGGATTTTACCGCTGCGGATCCGCAGCAGTTTCCCATGAGTTTACATTTCAATGTAGACCTATGGGAAACAAAAAACGCTGTGCACATGCTGCAGAAAAATCCGCGCGGAAACGCTGCGGATTACATTCCGCAGCATGTCACTTCTTTTCTGCGGATTTTCAGCTGCTCCAATAGAAAACTGCAGTTGAAAATCCGCAGAAGAAAACGCAGTAAAAACCGCGATAAATCCGCAGTAAAAACCGCGATGGGTTTTCACTGCGGATTTTGCAATTCCGCTGCGGAAAAATCCGCAGTGGAATCTGCAAAGTGTGCACATAGCCTAAGTCTTCAGCTGAGATGAGTGGGGAGGGAGGAGGTGCTGGGGGATGGAGAAGAGAATTGAAGGTGTTGAACAACTGTTTAGGGTTGTGAGACAGGGAGGATATGAGAGATGAGAAGTAGGTTTGTTTAGCTGTGGTGAGTGTGGTCTTGGAAGTAGTGAGGGACTGTTTGAATGCGATGAAGTGCTTGTTGGAGTGGGATCTTTTCCATCTCCGCTCAGCAGCCCTAGAAGCTTGCCTCAGTTCTTTGGTCAGACTGGTGTGCCAGGGTTGTCTGTTGATTTTGCGAGATTCCAAAGCTACAGCTATTGTGGTATTATATAGAGCGGCAGCGTCATCCGCATTGTGTAAGGAACTTATGTCTGTGAGAGGGAGGAGGGATTCAGAGAATGAATGTAGATCAAGGTGTTTAAGATTTCTGCGAGGGTGTGAAAGTTTGTGGGGTGGGGATTGTAGACATGGAGTGGAGAGGGAAGAGAATGTGAGAAGGTTGTGGTCAGAGTGGAAGAGGTGAGTTAGAGAGGTTAGATAGGGAGCAGAGGCGGGTGAAGATGAGGTCCAGTGTGTGACCATCTTTGTGAGTGGCTGCAGAAGACCATTGAGTGAGACCGAAGGAGGAAGTGAGAGAGAGAAACTTCAAGACAGCTGAGTAGGAAGTGTCGATGGGGATGTTGAAGTCGCCCATGATGATAGTGGGGATGTCAGCGGCGAGGAAATGGAGTAGCCAGGTGGTGAAGTGGTCAAAGAAGGTGGTGGCTGGCCCTGGGGGACGGTAAATGACAGCCGGTTGGAGGGGGAGTAGATGCGCACAGAGTGCACCTCAAAGGAAGGGAGGGTAACAGGGTGGCAGTGGGATTGGGGTGAAGGAGCAGTTATCTGACAGGAGAAAACCAACTCCTCCACCATGCTTGCTGCTGGGGCGGGGTGTGTGAGAAAGGTGGAAGCCACCGTAAGAGAGTGCAGCAGGGGAGGCTGTATCAGAAGGGGTGAGCCAGGTTTCGGTGATCACGAGGAAGGAAAGTTTGGTAGTAACAAAAAGATCATGGATGTAGGAAAGCTTGTTGCAGACAGAGCGAGCGTTCCACAGAGCTCCTGATAGTGGGACTGGGGAAGCGGGGGCTGGGCGAATGGGTATAAGGTTAGAGAGGTTATGGAAGTTTGTGATAGAGCGTGGATGGGAGGTAGAAATGACTGTGGGAATATGGTGAGGAGGACCAGGATATGGAGAGATATCACCAGCAGTGAGAAGGAGCAGAGAAAGTGTTAGCAGGTGGGAGCAGGAGAGGGCATGAGGGGCTGTCTGTGCTTTGAGGCAGAGGATTGAATGTTGAGGAACAGTTCTGAGGAGGCGGTGAGATGGATGAGGAGGATTGAAGAGGCGATGAACAGTTCCTTACTTGGTGTGGGGATTGGGGGAGGTAGCAGAAAGTGAAGGATTATAGGGGTGAAAGTGAAAACAAACAGAAACATTGTTTACAGTGACTGGCCAGTGTGACGCTGTAAGAATCTGGCTGCACTCGGATGACACCCGAGTGCAGTCCTATAGAGCATGTAGATTCAAACAGTGAAAAACGGAGAGTGGACCCACTGGACCGTGATGACGAACCCCTCTCGGATGAGCTGACCAGGTGGACCGCCCCCTATACAGGGAGAGTTAGGGGCAGGCCCGTGAGGGACTATCGCCACGGAAGCTGGAGGGTCGACTGAGATCAGATGGGTACACAGCAGGCAAAAAGGGAAAGAGGGAACAGAAAGGAACTACTGAGACAAGGGAGAAGATGGGAACGCTACGGAGGCACGGAGGCTGGCAGGACAATATGGAGACACCGAGGCTGACGGGAGCAAGGAAAAGATATAGGAGCCGGGCAGGTACCGCAGAGGAAAAGGAACTGAAGGAACAAGGCAGGAACACAGGAAACAGGCAGGCACTGCAGAGGGCGGAGGAGACCCAACGTCAGAGAGCTAGGAACGCACAGAGACCACAGGTGGCCAGAAGCACTTGTAAACATCAGGCACAGAGAAGCAGCAGGAAGCAGTTTACATAGCAGCATGGGAGCTACTTCCGGGTTACAGTCCTCCAGGATGACGGAGAGGACAGGAAAGAGCGCCAACAGAGGAATCAGATGTGCGCACGCGCAGAGCTGAATGCGACGCGTGCGCGCACCCGGCTAGCTGCAGTGGGGAGAGGCGGCGGCAGCAACGGCATGACAGTACCCCCATCTTTACGCCCCTCCTTTTTAAGACTAGAAAGAAACCGGGACAAAATACGAGGAGCCCGAATGTTCTCTCGAGGCTCCCAGGACCTCTCCTCAGGACCAAAACCCTTCCAGTCAACCAAAAACAAAGTTCTCCCTCTTAAGTTTTTTCATGGCTAAAATGTCCCTAACTTCAAAGACATCATCCTCGGAAACAGGCGAAGGAGAACAAAGGTTAGAAGAATGAAACTGATTAAAAACTACAGGTTTAAGGAGAGACACATGAAAAGAATTAGAAATACGCAGAGAGGCAGGCAACTTAAGTTTGTAAGAAACGTCATTAATACGAGACAAAACTTCGAATGGACCGATATAGCGAGGACCCAGCTTATGTGAAGGGATTTTGAGACGGATAAATTTAGAAGAAACCCAAACCTTGTCCCCAGGATGGAATATAGGAGAATCAAGACGTCTTTTGTCCGCATGTCTCTTCATCCTAACTTGAGCCAACTAAAGGGCAGACTTGGTCTCCTGCCAGACCCTGGAGAACTCTCTAGACCGAAGATCAGCCGCTGGTACAGTAGAGACAGGAGGAACCGGAAGAGGAAGACCAGGATGTTGACCGTAGACGATAAAAAATGGAGATTTGTTAGTGGCTTCGCTGGGATGGTTATTGTAAGAAAACTCAGCCCATGGCAGTAAGTCAGACCAATCATTCTGATGAGAATTGGAAAAATGACGGAGATAAGTTACCAAGGTCTGATTAGTACGTTCCACCTGGCCATTGGACTGTGGATGGTAGGCCGAAGAAAAATCAAGCGAAATGTTCATAGATTTGCAGAGGGATCTCCAGAAGCGGGCGGTGAATTGAACACCTCGGTCAGAAACAATATGTAAAGGAAGACCATGAAGACGAAAAATATGGTGAACAAAAATCTTTGCCAATTCGGGAGCAGAAGGTAAACCTGGGAGAGCGATGAAATGAGCCATCTTGGAGAAACGGTCCATGACCACGAAGATGACGGTGGAACCAGAAGAATGAGGCAGATCAGTGATGAAATCCATAGATAAATGTTGCCACGGAGTGGAAGGTACTGGCAAAGGATGTAAAAGCCCAGAAGGTAGTTGCCTGGGAATCTTATTCTTGGCACAGGAAGGACAAGAGGCGACAAAACTTTGGACATCCTTAGACAACGTTGGCCACCAGTAAAAACGAGAGATCAAACGAAAGGTTTTTTTGAAACCAACATGTCCAGCCAGTTTGGAGGCGTGACCCCAAAGTAAGACACGTCTCCTGTTCCCTTCAGCGACAAAGGTCTTACCCGGAGGCAACGAACTGAGAGAGACTGGAGCAACTGTGATGACTCTGGCAGGATCAATGATGTGTGCAGGCTCGTCCTCCAAATCCACCACCTGGAATGACATAGACAGAGCGTCGGCTTTGGAGTTTTTATTTCCTGGCAAGAAACGAAGTTCGAAGTCAAACCTGGTGAAAAACAAGGCCCACCTGGCCTGCCGAGGATTAAGTCTTTGCGCAGAACGAATATACGCCAGATTCTTGTGATCGCTGTAGATTATAAAACGATGTAAAGCCCCTTCTAAGAGGTACCGCCACTCCTCTAATGCCAACCTGATTGCCAAAAGTTCTTTATCACCGATGGAATAATTTTTTTCTGAGGAGGAGAAGATCTTTGAGAAAAAACCACAGGGCACAAGACGACCAGAAGAGGATTTCTGCGAGAGCACAGCTCCAGCTCCAATTGCAGAAGCATCTACTTCAAGGATGAAGGGTTTATTGGCCACTGGACGATGAAGAATAGGAGCTGAGGCAAAGGCTTGCTTGATGGACCGGAAAGCCTCTTCGGCCTCAGACGACCACAGATGAGGATTGGCACCCTTCCGAATCATGGAGGAGATTGGAGCTGAAAGAGAGGAAAAGTGAGGTATAAACTGCCGATAGTAGTTAGCAAATCCAAGAAATCGCTGAATTGCTTTCACTCCAAGAGGACGCGGCCAGTTGAGCACGGCAGAAACTTTTCCCGGATCCATACACAAACCAGCGTCGGAAATGATGAAACCCAAGAAGGGTAGAGATGACTGTTCGAAGACACATTTTTCCAGTTTTGCGTACAGCCGATTCTCTCTCAAACGCTGAAGTACTTGCCGTACATCTCTTCTGTGAGTAGACAGATCTGGAGAGAACACAAGGATATCGTCCAAGTACACTACAACACAGGTGTAAAGTAGATCTCGAAAAACATCATTTACGAACTCCTGGAAGACTGCGGGTGCATTGCATAAACCGAATGGCATAACCAAATATTCATAATGACCATCTCTGGTATTAAACGCAGTCTTCCACTCGTCACCAGAACGGATACAGATCAAATTATAAGCTCCTCTGAGATCCAATTTGGTAAAGATTCGTGCTCCACGTAGACGATCAAAGAGTTCTGGTATGAGAGGAAGTGGGTACTTGTTTTTGATCGTGATGGTGTTGAGACCCCGGTAGTCTATACATGGGCGAAGAGAACCGTCCTTCTTTTTAACGAAGAAGAACCCAGCTCCTGCAGGTGAGGAAGACTTTCGAATGAAGCCTCTGGCCAGATTCTCTTGAATATATTCGGACATGGCTTGAGTCTCGGTAGGAGACAATGGGTAAATACGACCCCTAGGTGGAGTAGAACCAGGAACAAGGTCTATCGGGCAGTCATAAGAGCGGTGCGGCGGCAAAATCTCCGCTTCCTTCTTGTTAAAGATGTCCGAGAAAGCGCAATAGGCTGGAGGAATTCCCACGGATTCCGAAGCAGACCGAGAGGAGGACGCAGGCTTGACGGGAAGCAGGCACCTGTTCAGACAAGACTGTCCCCACCGTAGAACATCTCCAGTACGCCAGTCCAGCGTGGGTTCGTGATCTCTCAACCAAGGAAGACCCAAAAGGAAAGAATGAGACAAAGAAGGTAAAACATAAAAGGCCAGTTTCTCACGATGAAGAGCTCCAATCTGAAGTTCGACTTCCTCCGTAACCAAGTTGACGGTCTCCCGCAAAGGCTGACCATCGACGGAAGCTATTTGTCTAGGAGTCTCCAAGGGTCTAACAGGTATCCCAAGCCTGTTAACAACCTCGAGCTGAACAAAGTTCCCAGCCGCTCCTGAATCAACATAAGCCTCCAGAGAAAAGTTACGGGAACCTAAATGTAGAATAACAGACAAAACCATAGGCGGAGAGGAATCATAACCACCTAGGAAGGCCTCTCTTACCTGTCCTAGGCGGATGCGTTTCCCGGCTTCTGAGGACAAGCGCGTAAGAGATGAGAGGCACTGCCGCAGTAAAAACAAAGACCTTGTGCGAGTCTCTCCTTGCGGCGTTGCTCAGAAGACTTAAGGCGATCGACCTGCATGGGTTCAGGAGAAGATGAAGAAGCCACCGGGGCTGCTTGAGAAAAAGAAGTCCCTCGAGCAACAGTGGTCTGGCGAAGAGGTCTCCTCTCTCTGGCAAGCTCACGAGTGCGCTCCTGAAAGCGCAGATCAATGCGTATGGCCAAGGAGATAAGATCATCCAAAGAGGTGGGAGTGTCATGTCCCGCCACTCATCCTTAATCCGTGAAGACAAACCACGCCAAAACGCACCAACCAAAGCCTCATTATTCCACCCAAGGTCTGAGGACAGAGTCCGGAAACGGATGGCGTACTGGGCTACTGAGAGAGTACCCTGTTAAAGTTTAAAGAGGGACTCAGTGGTAGAGACCAGACGACCAGGTTCATCAAAAACCTTACGGAAGGTATCCAGGAACGGATTGAGTTGGGAGACCAAAAGATCATCACGCTCCCAGAGGGGATTAACCCACGCCAAAGCCTCACCCTCCAAATGGGATACTATAAAAGCAACCTTAGCTCGGTCGGTAGGATAAAGTAGCGGAGACAATTCAAAATGCAACTGGCATTGATTAAGAAAGCCGCGGCACGCTTTAGGATCCCCACCATACCGAGGAGGTCTAGCAAGTTGGGGCAAGGGTTGTGGCGCAGAGACAGGAGTGGAAACAGAGGCCACATTCTGGAGGGAGAGAAGCCGATCATTAATGGAGGCCATAAAATTCAAAATATGGGACTGAGTGTCCCGTTGACCTAGCTCCTGCTGAAGGACAACCAACTGCGGAGCAATACCAGGATCAGAAGGCTGTAAAGCCGCTAGGCGAGACTCCATATTCTTTAAAAATGACATGATCCTAGTCTGGTTTTCACGCAAAAAGAGTAACTCCTTTTGAGTGGCGGAGACTCCAGCGGGGTCCATGGCATGATGTTACTGTGACGCTGTAAGAATCTGGCTGCACTCGGATGACACCCGAGTGCAGTCCTATAGAGCATGTAGATTCAAACAGTGAAAAACGGAGAGTAGACCCACTGGACCGTGATGACGAACCCCTCTCGGACGAGCTGACCAGGTGGACCGCCCCCTATACAGGGAGAGTTAGGGGCAGGCCCGTGAGGGACTATCGCCACGGAAGCTGGAGGGTCGACTGAGATCAGATGGGAACACAGCAGGCACAAAGGGAAAGAGGGAACAGAAAGGAACTACTGAGACAAGGGAGAAGATGGGAACGCTACGGAGGCACGGAGGCTGGCAGGACAATATGGAGACACCGAGGCTGACGGGAGCAAGGAAAGGATATAGGAGCCGGGCAGGTACCGCAGAGGAAAAGGAACTAAAGGAACAAGGCAGGAACACAGGAAACAGGCAGGCACTGCAGAGGGCGGAGGAGACCCAAAGTCAGAGAGCTAGGAACGCACAGAGACCACAGGTGACCAGAAGCACTTGTAAACACTTGTTTACAGAAGCACTTGTAAAGGTACCGTTACACATAGCGACGCTGCAGCGATACCGACAACGATCCGGATCGCTGCAGCGTCGCTGTTTGGTCGCTGGAGAGCTGTCACACAGACCGCTCTCCAGCGACCAACGATGCCGGTAACCAGGGTAAACATCGGGTAACTAAGCGCAGGGCCGCGCTTAGTAACCCGATGTTTACCCTGGTTACCATCCTAAAAAGTAAAAAAACAAACACTACATACTTACCTTCTGCTGTCTGTCCTCGGCGCTCTGCTTCTCTGGTCTGGCTGTGAGCGCCGGGCAGCCAGAAAGTAGAGCGGTGACGTCACCGCTCTGCTTTCCGGCTGACCGACGCTCACAGCCAGAGCAGAGAAGCAGAGCACAGCGCTGGAGGACAGACAGCGGTAGGTAAGTATATAGTGTTTGTTTTTTTACTTTTAGGATGGTAACCAGGGTAAACATCGGGTTACTAAGCGCGGCCCTGCGCTTAGTTACCCGATGTTTACCCTGGTTACCAGTGAAGACATCGCTGGATCGGTGTCACACACGCCGATTCAGCGATGTCTACGGGGAGATCCAGCGACGAAATAAAGTTCTGGACTTTCTTCCCCGACCAGCGATCTCCCAGCAGGGGCCTGATCGCTGCTGCCTGTCACACTGGACGATATCGCTAGCGAGGACGCTGCAACGTCACGGATCACTAGCGATATCGTCTAGTGTGACAGTACCTTAAGGCACAGAGAAGCAGCAGGAAGCAGTTTACATAGCAGCATGGGAGCTACTTCCGGGTTACAGTCCTCCAGGATGACTGAGAGGACAGGAAAGAGCGCCAACAGAGGAATCAGATGTGCACACGCGCAGAGCTGAATGCGACGCGCGCGCACCCGGCGAGCTGCAGTGGGGAGAGGCGGCGGCGGCAGCAACGGCATGACAGCCAGTTACCTTCATTTCCAATTGAGGTTTTAATTCTACTGTAATCCACACTTCTAGGAATCACACTGCAGACTGAAGTCATTGCAGACTTGAGCTATGCAATATATGGAAAACTAAGTGCATTCAGGTGTGAAGCAGAGAGGAGTGGTCTCTGCTCATCTTGGTCAGAGAATTGAGTGGACCAGATGCAGACAATCAAACCAGAGTAAACAAGGTCATAAATATCACAGGGTAAGCTGAAAGGCATACCATGTGGAAGCTAAGAGCAGAGGGAAGTCTATGTGCAAAGCTGGGTGATGTACTATGTGCACTTCATAGACAGCAGGAGAGCTGGGTGGATGATCATACCTGTTGGAAGCTCCACAGATGATCACCACCATCCCAAGGAAAACACAAAGCTCTGCATGTACAGCGCTCTAGCACCAGGATCCTGCTGTGTAAGGGACATCGCAACAATGTAACACTACTAAGGAAATCACGTCTTTATACTTTCATTAAACTTGCTACATACAGCCACCACTAGGGGGAGCTCACTACATACAGATTTATACAGACGCCACTAGGGGGAGCTCACTACATACAGATTTATACAGCCACCACTAGGGGGAGCTCACTACATACAGATTTATACAGCCACCACTAGGGGGAGCTCACTACATACAGATTTATACAGTCACCACTAGGGGGAGCTCACTACATACAGATTTATACAGCCACCACTAGGAGGAGCTCACTACATACAGATTTATACAGACGCCACTAGGAGGAGCTCACTACATACAGATTTATACAGACGCCACTAGGGGGAGCTCACTACATACAGATTTATACAGACGCCACTAGGGGGAGCTCACTACATACAGATTTATACAGCCACCACTAGGAGGAGCTCACTACATACAGATTTATACAGACGCCACTAGGGGGAGCTCACTACATACAGATTTATACAGCCACCACTAGGGGGAGCTCACTACATACAGATTTATACAGACGCCACTAGGTGGACCTCACTACATACAGATTTATACATCCACCACTAGGAGCTTGTAGTCTGTGGAGGAAGGTGGTGGTTTGTGTGCTCCAGGAGAGTCACCAGTTTTTTTTCACTCAGGAATCCCCCCCTCTCTGACCCAGGAAAGAGAGGGGTGTAGTGGATGGACTGTGGGGCTGAGTCCCCGTCTCCCACCCCTCGGTCTAGGCCGGCGAGGGGTTGGAGCTCATTGCTACCGGCAAAGAGGGTCACCAGATCCGGCCAGGCCCAGAACATGGAGGAGCCCAGGAAGACCCAGGAGGGCTGCAAAGCCCCTAAGGCTGAGGCGAGGGCCACTGTGGTGTCTCCTCCTGGAGGTGAGCGGAGTACTCGCAGAGGTGCAGCGGCGCCGGTGCCGAAGGATTGGGGCAATAGGGTCGCACGGGAGCTCCCGCGTCCATGCGTACCTCAGCGAGCATGAGGAGACTGGGAAGACCCTCAGGAGACTCCGAGAGGAGATGAAGGAGGTGAGGCAAGCTGCAAACAGAGCCTCCCGCACAGAGAAGTCTTCCCTAACAGCCAGGATATCCAGCCTGGGGATCTGCATTGAGGGCATGGAAGCCCGGAGAGCGGCGATATTGGACAACAGCGGGCCCTTCCGGGAAAAGCTGGAGAATGACGACCGATTCCACAACATGGCTGCTGCAAAGGAGCCAGAGGGGTCTCGGCGTCCGACCCAGGTGGAGGAGGTGGACCATGAGGAGATGGAGGAGGCACCGTACCCACCTGGGGGCTTGGTAAGTGATCTCCAGGCCACACACAGCGGGATAGATCCAGTGCAGGTCCCACTCCCATCAGACAATAGTATTTCAGAGGATGATGGGGGTGATGCGGATGATAGCAGCAGCGATAACAGCAGTAGTGGGGGTTGCCTCGTCTTGCAGCAGATCTGTCAGCTAGAGTCCCCAGTAAATTATGCCCACCTGAAGTTTGGGGATGAGGTCTGCGGGGACGAGACAACCGGGAGGGGGAAAAAGAAAAGAAAAAAAAGGAAGAAAACATCGGAGGAGAGGTTGGTGTTTGTCCCCCTTCCTGGGACCCCCCGATCCCGCTGTGTGGAGCCCGCTACCCACCCCGGCCCGGGACCTGCAGTGGGTCCGGTGCGAGGGAGCGGGGAGAGTACAAGTCATATGGCGCAGGTCGCCGTCTCTGCTGGCGGTAGCCGGACAGTGTGCATGGTCTGGAGTGTGGCCCTGTGGCGGGCGGTAATAAAACCTGTGGAGGTGTCCAGGCCCGATCCTCTGTGAAAACGGGGGACGGCCTGGCGCCTGCTGCACCCGCTGACGCTCGGGGGATAGGGGCTGTGGGTACCTTGCTGGTGGTCACCGCTCCCCGCAGTGTTGGCGGTGCGCTGTCAGCCGGGGCCGCATCATCGGCGACGTGTGCTGTGGTGTCGGGGTCCCCCACATGCAGATCCGATGCTGGGTCAAAGTCCGGGACCCCGGCACCGGTTATCATCTCGGGTGCAGCTGTAATGGCTGCGGTAATGCCGGTCCGGACGGCATCCTCGCCGGAGAAAGTCGCACCGCCGGGGTCCTCTGCATGTGTGTCACCTGTATCTGTGGGGGACCCGGTGGTGAAGTGCACACAGGAGCGTGGAGATGGTCTGCAGGAGAGGCTGGAGCAACAGTCTGCAGCTGCCAGCACATGCTCTGCTGAAAAGCAGGGTGTGGTAATTAAACCCTGCAGTATTGATCTTAAAGGGGCAGCTGCACTGCAAATAGCAACAACCCCAGCAGAAAGTGTAATGACCAGAGGTCCGAATAAGATCCAATGAGTCACAAACCAAGACCAAGGCAGAAATCTCCAACGGTATTTACTCAAAGGCAAATTAATCAAGGTAATATGGAGAATATTAAGGCAGATGCACCCCAAAGATATACTAATTCAGCAGCAGCTGAAATCACTGTGCCACTCAAAGGTCTCCTGAGAACTGTGTACTACAACAGACTAGTAAGAAATTTACCTAACAGGCAACTAAAAACAGGAACAAGTGTAAATTGAATGTAGTGTTATTAAGGGAGCCCCTGGAATGGCACATTGAGTATAACTTACACAACTCTAATATAAGATACACCTCTAAAGTAACAATTTAACACTCTGAGCAGAGATACCCGGGTATCTATAACTATGGTACCGTATCCTGAGATGGATTTCCTCTCAGGCAGGAATCCGCACAGGCTGCAGCCAGTTCATATCTTCAGCGCCAATAAGTTACAGCAAGTTCCTCTTGTCTTGTCGGCCGATGCCGAACCCAAACGCCGGGGACTTAGTTAGTGGTCTCACGATGTAGTCTCTGCTTCTGTAGCTCCTAGGAATGGTTCCACGACAATCCGTCCGTCTCTGTATCAGCAGTCTGTCCAGACTTGTTCCTCCACTCAATGCACAGGGAATCCACAGACTTCCAAATTCGTACTGGGTTCTTAGCAAAGTCTCCGTCTTTTCTTAGATAAAGGGTTAGCTCCTCTCCAGGAAACAGCAACACAAGTCTCTCACAGAGTTAAACAAAAGGTTAGCTCTTCTCCAGGGGAACGTTAGCAACAAAAAGTCTCTCAAAAGCTTCTTTTCCTCCAAAAACACTTGCAGTAAATCCACACAGTCTCTTTTTAAGATCTCACAGCAGCTTCTCCTTTTCTTCCCGCCTTTTCTCTCTCAGCTCTCACTTCCTACTTTCACTTTACACTCGAGACACTAGACCCCACCCCGCAGCACACATTGTCTCTGGGAGGTCTGTCCTCTGCTGCAACAGGCAAAAACCACAGGGTCCTAGTGCCCTCTCAGTGGGACTACAGTTCACCCTCTTACATGCCACCCCACTAGAGGTTGGCGTCCTCGACATACCTTCCCACTCAAATTCATCTTGAGCATATCGCTGAGGCGGTATTCCTGCCGTAGATCGTGTAGTTCTCCTGAGTCCTACATCAACAGGTGCGACCTTAGAGGGAGCTAGAGTCTCTTCCGTGGTCGTGTTAGTGGGCGTAAGTGGAGTTGTCTCCTCCTGCGGCTCGATGTCCTGTGATACAGCGTCAGGACCAAGCAGTTGACCTGATGCACTCTCCTCAACAACATCCTCCATATCCCCAACATTCTCATCACCCGAGGCCAGATCGGTCACAGGGGGCAAATAAGCAGGCGCAGGAGTAAGCACACCATCAAACTCAAGATCATTCAGAGCTTCCGCCCCTTGGAACATGGCCTCTGGCTCTAGGGGAGTAGGCGCCGAATCTTCAAACCAGCACCGTTGTAACATGTTACGATGCAAATTACGGGTTGGCCCCCCTGTCCCCACCGGTTCGACCTCGTACACTGGAATCTCAGGGTTCACCTGTTTTTTTATCAGATACGGTATCGCCTCCCATCGGTCACTCAGCTTTCCTGACCGTCGTTTTGTCCTCACCAACACTCTGTCCCCCGGAGAGAACAGCTCTGTTTGTACAGGTCGCGTGTCCTTATGGACCACCTGTCGAAGGCGGTCGCCCACCACCTGATGCACCACCCTCAACCGCCGCCGATGCTCTCGTACCCACTCGGATGCAGTCCGAAGGGGGGCGGAGGAGGGATCTGGCATGTTCAAATCCTCAATGTCTCGGCCAGGTCTACCAAACATCAACATGTGTGGTGAGTAACCAGTAGTACTGTGCACCCTGTTATTGTAAGCCCACATCAATTCGGGGAGATACTCAGGCCAGCATGTCTGTTGCTGACTCTCTAAGGACCTCAACATTTGCAACAGGGTCCGATTAAAACGCTCACACGCCCCTTTACCCTGAGGGTGGTAAGGCGTTGTTCTCGACTGCTCGATACAATAGAGCTGGGGCAACTCTTTCATCAGCGTCCCCTGAAAGCAGGCCCCTTGATCTGAATGTATTCTCTGCGGACACCCGAACACTTGGAAGAAATGTCGGCACACTGCCTCAGCTGCCGACTTGGCCGTCTGATCTCTTGTCGGCACCGCTACAGCATACTTGGTAAAGTGATCTGTCATCACCAGGCAATAGGAGTACCCTGACGTAGAGTACCCTATCAACACATAGTCAATCATGAGTAGTTCCAGTGGAGCTGAAGTCTTAATAGACTGTGTGGGAGCCCGCTGCTCAGGGCTTTTGTTGAGCCCACAAATTCGGCACTGCCGACACGCGTCGGCCACCATCCCTCCCAACTCAGGGCAGTAGAGGACTCGCTGCAACCACTGAAGTGTCTTTTCACTTCCAAAATGGGCCCCCTTCTCATGCGCCTCACGAGCGACCACTGGCCCCATCCCCACAGGAATTATCAGTTGGTACCGATGCTGCAGCTCCGATGGCAGGTACACCTTACGATACAAAAGACCTTGCTCCACACACAATTTATCCCATTGTCGAAGGAGTTTCATTCCTTCCATGGACAACTGAGCCTTGTCCTCTGCACTGGGCCAGGCCTTGTTTTGTACCCAACGGCGCACAAGTGCAATGTCCGGACACTCATCCTGGACTCTTGTCCAATCTGAGGGTGTTTTACCCAGGACACAGGGCATCCCGGTGGCCACCCCACTTGAGTGTACCACACTTTGGAAGATAGGTATCTGCCCCAAAGCTGGAGTTTCAGTATCCTCAAGTTGTTCGTCAACATCTTCCCCGGATGACCCAAGGGGCACCCTTGACAATGCATCTGCATTGCCGTTCTCTCGACCAGAGCGAAATTTAATGCGGTAATTGAACTTGGCCAGTCTGGCGACCCACCGCTGCTCCAACGCCCCCAGTTTTGCAAGTGAGCTAGCGGGTTGTTATCTGTCATGACTAGCACCTCAGCCCCTGTTAGATACTCGGCGAAGCGTTCTGTCATTGCCCACACCAGGGCCAGCAATTCCAGACGGAATGAGCTGTAGTTAGCCGGATTTCGCTCGGAGTCTCTTAAAGATCTGCTGCCATAAGAAATCACTCGTTCTCGGCCGTCCTGCACCTGTGCTAGTACTGCCCCCAACCCATGAAGACTACCATCGGTATACAACAAAAAAGGGGTGTCAAACCGGGCGTAGGCCAGCAATGGGGCACTCGTTAGGGCGGTTTTCACTCCATCAAATGCCTTTTTCTGTAGGGGCCCCCATGGAATGGGACGATTTCGAGGACCCAGCGCTGTCCCTCTCAAAAGTTCATTCAAGGGACTCACCACTTGTGAGAATTTAGGCACAAACCGCCGATAGTATCCTGCTAGGCCCAGGAAGGCCCGCACTTCTCGCAGGTCACAAGGAGGTGGCCACTCTTGTACCGCCTTAATCTTACTGGCTAAAGGTAGTACCCCGTCCGGGGTCACCAGATGCCCCAAATATTCAATCTGGTTTCGTAACAGTTGACATTTTTTTGGCTTTATTTTCAGGCCGTAGCTCTTGAGCCGCCGGAGAACTTGACGCAGCTTCTCCAGATGATCTTCAAATGAGGTTCCGAACACCACAATGTCGTCTAGATATATCAGGACTGATTCAAAATTTAGATCGCCCAAGCAATGTTCCATCAGGCGTTAGAAGGTTCCTGGGGCGGTAGCGAGGCCAAAGGGCATCCGGTTGAACTCAAAGAGCCCCATTGGCAAGACAAACGCCGTCTTGGCCCGATCTTTTTCAGCCATTGGGACCTGCCAGTACCCGCTTGCCAAATCCAACGTTGAGAAATACTTGGCCCGACCCAGGGCCGACAGGGATTCTTCAATACGGGGTAAAGGATATGCGTCCCGTACGGTGTGGGCATTCAATTTCCGATAGTCCACACAAAATCGGAGTGTCCCTTCCTTCTTGCGGACCAAGACTACAGGGGCCACCCAGGGACTCCGGCTCTCTCGGATCACTTGGTTGTCCAGCATACTGGCCACCATGCTCTTCACCTCTTGATAGAGCGCCGGAGGAATTTGACGATATCTTTCTCTAATGGGTGGAGTATCCCCCGTTGGAATCTCATGCTCAATCGTCTGGGTACACCCGAAGTCCTCTCCATGTCGGGAAAATGTCTCTTGATGTTCCCACAAAACTCTCTCCAACTGCTCCAACTGCACGGGGGTCAGCTTCTCCCGATCCACTCCCATCTGCTCCATGATCACATGAACATTCCATTCCTCCGTAGGAGGTTCAGTCCGGCCTACCTCGACCGCGAATGTCCAGGATGACTGTTGGTCTGGTCGCAATTCGAACCCTGCATTTTCCGGCACCTTCTCTGCCGGCACGAACAGTTCAGCCAGTATGGTCCCAGCGGGAATTGCAACAGCTTCATCTAAAACATTGATGCATCGGACCGGCACTCGTCCATTCTTCACAATCGCCAAAGACCGGGCCACATAGTAACATAGTAACATAGTAACATAGTTAGTAAGGCCGAAAAAAGACATTTGTCCATCCAGTTCAGCCTATATTCCATCATAATAAATACCCAGATCTACGTCCTTCTACAGAACCTAATAATTGTATGATACAATATTGTTCTGCTCCAGGAAGACATCCAGGCCTCTCTTGAACCCCTCGACTGAGTTCGCCATCACCACCTCCTCAGGCAAGCAATTCCAGATTCTCACTGCCCTAACAGTAAAGAATCCTCTTCTATGTTGGTGGAAAAACCTTCTCTCCTCCAGACGCAAAGAATGCCCCCTTGTGCCCGTCACCTTCCTTGGTATAAACAGATCCTCAGCGAGATATTTGTATTGTCCCCTTATATACTTATACATGGTTATTAGATCGCCCCTCAGTCGTCTTTTTTCTAGACTAAATAATCCTAATTTCGCTAATCTATCTGGGTATTGTAGTTCTCCCATCCCCTTTATTAATTTTGTTGCCCTCCTTTGTACTCTCTCTAGTTCCATTATATCCTTCCTGAGCACCGGTGCCCAAAACTGGACACAGTACTCCATGTGCGGTCTAACTAGGGATTTGTACAGAGGCAGTATAATGCTCTCATCATGTGTATCCAGACCTCTTTTAATGCACCCCATGATCCTGTTTGCCTTGGCAGCTGCTGCCTGGCACTGGCTGCTCCAGGTAAGTTTATCATTAACTAGGATCCCCAAGTCCTTCTCCCTGTCAGATTTACCCAGTGGTTTCCCGTTCAGTGTGTAATGGTGATATTGATTCCCTCTTCCCATGTGTATAACCTTACATTTATCATTGTTAAACCTCATCTGCCACCTTTCAGCCCAAGTTTCCAACTTATCCAGATCCATCTGTAGCAGAATACTATCTTCTCTTGTATTAACTGCTTTACATAGTTTTGTATCATCTGCAAATATCGATATTTTACTGTGTAAACCTTCTACCAGATCATTAATGAATATGTTGAAGAGAACAGGTCCCAATACTGACCCCTGCGGTACCCCACTGGTCACAGCGACCCAGTTAGAGACTATACCATTTATAACCACCCTCTGCTTTCTATCACTAAGCCAGTTACTAACCCATTTACACACATTTTCCCCCAGACCAAGCATTCTCATTTTGTGTACCAACCTCTTGTGCGGCACGGTATCAAACGCTTTGGAAAAATCGAGATATACCACGTCCAATGACTCACCGTGGTCCAGTCTATAGCTTACCTCTTCATAAAAACTGATTAGATTGGTTTGACAGGAGCGATTTCTCATAAACCCATGCTGATATGGAGTTAAACAGTTATTCTCATTGAGATAATCCAGAATAACATCCCTCAGAAACCCTTCAAATATTTTACCAACAATAGAGGTTAGACTTACTGGCCTATAATTTCCAGGTTCACTTTTAGAGCCCTTTTTGAATATTGGCACCACATTTGCTATGCGCCAGTCCTGCGGAACAGACCCTGTCGCTATAGAGTCCCTAAAAATAAGAAATAATGGTTTATCTATTACATTACTTAGTTCTCTTAGTACTCGTGGGTGTATGCCATCCGGACCCGGAGATTTATCTATTTTAATCTTATTTAGCCGGTTTCGCACCTCTTCTTGGGTTAGATTGGTGACCCTTAATATAGGGTTTTCATTGTTTCTTGGGATTTCACCTAGCATTTCATTTTCCACCGTGAATACCGTGGAGAAGAAGGTGTTTAATATGTTAGCTTTTTCCTCGTCATCTACAACCATTCTTTCCTCACTATTTTTTAAGGGGCCTACATTTTCAGTTTTTATTCTTTTACTATTGATATAGTTGAAGAACAGTTTGGGATTAGTTTTACTCTCCTTAGCAATGTGCTTCTCTGTTTCCTTTTTGGCAGCTTTAATCAGTTTTTTAGATAAAGTATTTTTCTCCCTATAGTTTTTTAGAGCTTCAATGGTGCCATCCTGCTTTAGTAGTGCAAATGCTTTCTTTTTACTGTTAATTGCCTGTCTTACTTCTTTGTTTAGCCACATTGGGTTTTTCCTATTTCTAGTCCTTTTATTCCCACAAGGTATAAACCGCTTACACTGCCTATTTAGGATGTTCTTAAACATTTCCCATTTATTATCTGTATTCTCATTTCTGAGGATATTGTCCCAGTCTACCAGATTAAGGGCATCTCTAAGCTGTTCAAACTTTGCCTTCCTAAAGTTCAATGTTTTTGTGACTCCCTGACAAGTCCCCCTAGTGAAAGACAGGTGAAACTGCACAATATTGTGGTCGCTATTTCCTAAATGCCCAACCACCTGCAGATTTGTTATTCTGTCAGGTCTATTAGATAGTATTAGGTCTAAAAGTGCTGCTCCTCTGGTTGGATTCTGCACCAATTGTGAAAGATAATTTTTCTTGGTTATTAGCAGAAACCTGTTGCCTTTATGGGTTTCACAGGTTTCTGTTTCCCAGTTAATATCCGGGTAGTTAAAGTCCCCCATAACCAGGACCTCATTATGGGTTGCAGCTTCATCTATCTGCTTTAGAAGTAGACTTTCCATGCTTTCTGTTATATTTGGGGGTTTGTAACAGACCCCAATGAGAATTTTGTTACCATTTTTCCCTCCATGAATTTCAACCCATATGGACTCGACATCCTCATTCCCTTCGCTAATATCCTCCCTTAAAGTGGATTTTAGACAAGACTTTACATAGAGACAAACCCCTCCTCCTCTCCGATTTTTACGATCCTTTCTAAACAGACTGTAACCCTGTAAGTTAACTGCCCAGTCATAGCTTTCATCTAACCATGTCTCGGTTATTCCCACTATGTCAAAGTTACCTGTAGATATTTCTGCTTCTAGTTCTTCCATCTTGTTTGTCAGGCTTCTGGCGTTTGCGAGCATGCAGTTTAGAGGATTTTGTTTTGTTCCAATCTCCTCACTGTGGATTGTTTTAGAAATGTTCTTACCTCCCTTCTGAGTATGTTTTCCTGGGTCGTCTTTGTTCGAGTCTGATGTTTTTCTTCCCGTCCCCTCTTCTTCTAGTTTAACGCCCTCCTGATGAGTGTAGCGAGTCTTCTGGCGAATGTGTGTTTCCCAGGTTTGTTGAGGTGTAGTCCGTCTCTGGCGAGGAGTCCATCATACCAGTAATTCACACCGTGGTCCAGGAATCCAAATCCTTGTTGTCTGCACCATCGTCTTAGCCAGTTGTTTGCATCAAGGATCCTGTTCCATCTCCTGGTGCCATGCCCGTCTACTGGAAGGATAGAAGAAAAAACTACCTGTGCATCCAGTTCCTTTACTTTCTTCCCCAACTCTTCAAAGTCCTTGCAGATTGTCGGTAGGTCCTTCCTTGCCGTGTCATTGGTGCCAACATGTATCAGAAGAAATGGGTGGACGTCCTTGGAGCTGAAGAGCTTTGGTATCCTATCGGTCACATCCTTGATCATCGCACCTGGAAGGCAGCATACTTCTCTTGCAGTTATGTCCGGTCTGCAGATGGCTGCTTCGGTGCCTCTCAGTAGTGAGTCTCCCACCACCACCACTCTTCGTTGCTTCTTGGCTGTACTTTTTGCTGTCACTTGTTGCTGTGTGCCCTTTTCTTTTTTGCTTGCTGGTATTGCTTCATTCTTAGGTGTGCCATCTTCATCCTCTACAAAGATTTGATATCGGTTCTTCAGTTGTGTGGTTGGTGATTTCTCCATGGTCTTCTTGCTTCTTTTGGTCACATGCTTCCACTCATCTGCTTTTGGAGGTTCTCTGACACTTTTTGCACCTTCTGTGACCAGTAGAGATGCTTCTGTTCTGTCTAGAAAGTCTTCATTCTCTTTGATGAGTTTCAAAGTTGCTATTCTTTCTTCCAGACCCCGCACCTTTTCTTCTAAAAGGGCCACTAGTCTACACTTCTGACAGGTGAAATTGGATTCTTCTTCTGGTCGATCTGTGAACATGTAGCACATGCTGCAGCTCACCATGTAGGTTGTCACATCTGCCATGTTGCTCCTAGATCCTGCTGACTTGCTGTGTGTTTTCCTTCTTGTGTAATCTACTCAGCCAAGCTCTCTTGCAATAATGTCCTACAGGCAAAAATTTGCGCGCCGTAAGGCGCGCGGTTTGGTGATGCTTTCGAAGCAGCTGGTCCCGGCTGTACCCAACGATCTTCTAGCTTAGGGAGACTTCGCTTCTCCCAGAAGGCACCTGGAATATGCAAATTAGCCTCCTGAAGCTTGAATCCCTGGTACCTTGGCAACCTGGTACCTTGGCAAATGAGGAACCCTCTCGGGCGGGCTCAAGTAGCACTTCAAGCCCATTCAATCTCTGTGCAGCTCCCACAGGCAGCATTAAGAGTTCCTCTTGTCTGGGTCCCAGCAGGATCGGGGCCCTCGAAGTCACTCGGACCCGGCCCACCCGGCCACCTGGGACCGCACTTTTCAGCAAGTCGCAACTCAGCACTAGACGGTGTAGAATTCTCTGTGTGGGTCGGTGTCTTGTCGCACAGGCCCAGTATCGGGGTCCTTCACTGGCATACATCTGGTGATTCAAATCTCGCAGCACGTTCATTCCGAGCGTCACTTCCATCCCTCTTCTAGGGGGGTGATCCACCAGTACTACCCCTTTCTGCCCCAGCTCTTGACCAAACATTTTTAGTTGCATCCACACGATCCCTTTGACTGACAATTGACCATTATTTGCGGCGGTCAGTCGTATCACTCGGCCATCCTCTGGAATCACTAGTCGACTGAAGTATCTCTCATATACAGTGGGGCAAAAAAGTATTTAGTCAGTCAGCAGTAGTGCAAGTTCCACCACTTAAAAAGATGAGAGGCGTCTGTAATTTACATCATAGGTAGACCTCAACTATGGGAGACAAACTGAGAAAAAAAAATCCAGAAAATCACATTGTCTGTTTTTTTATCATTTTATTTGCATATTATGGTGGAAAATAAGTATTTGGTCAGAAACAAAATTTCATCTCAATACTTTGTAATATATCCTTTGTTGGCAATGACAGAGGTCAAACGTTTTCTGTAAGTCTTCACAAGGTTGCCACACACTGTTGTTGGTATGTTGGCCCATTCCTCCATGCAGATCTCCTCTAGAGCAGTGATGTTTTTGGCTTTTCGCTTGGCAACACGGACTTTCAACTCCCTCCAAAGGTTTTCTATAGAGTTGAGATCTGGAGACTGGCTAGGCCACTCCAGGACCTTGAAATGCTTCTTACGAAGCCACTCCTTCGTTGCCCTGGCGGTGTGCTTTGGATCATTGTCATGTTGAAAGACCCAGCCACGTTTCATCTTCAATGCCCTTGCTGATGGAAGGAGGTATGCACTCAAAATCTCACGATACATGGCCCCATTCATTCTTTCATGTACCCGGATCAGTCGTCCTGGCCCCTTTGCAGAGAAACAGCCCCAAAGCATGATGTTTCCACCACCATGGTTTACAGTAGGTATCGTGTTTGATGGATGCAACTCAGTATTCTTTTTCCTCCAAACACGACAAGTTGTGTTTCTACCAAACAGTTCCAGTTTGGTTTCATCAGACCATAGGACATTCTCCCAAAACTCCTCTGGATCATCCAAATGCTCTCTAGCAAACTTCAGACGGGCCCGGACATGTACTGGCTTAAGCAGTGGGACACGTCTGGCACTGCAGGATCTGAGTCCATGGTGGCGTAGTGTGTTACTTATGGTAGGCCTTGTTACATTGGTCCCAGCTCTCTGCAGTTCATTCACTAGGTCCCCCCGCGTGGTTCTGGGATTTTTGCTCACCGTTCTTGTGATCATTCTGACCCCACAGGGTGGGATTTTGCGTGGAGCCCCAGATCGAGGGAGATTATCAGTGGTCTTGTATGTCTTCCATTTTCTAATTATTGCTCCCACTGTTGATTTCTTCACTCCAAGCTGGTTGGCTATTGCAGATTCAGTCTTCCTAGCCTGGTGCAGGGCTACAATTTTGTTTCTGGTGTCCTTTGACAGCTCTTTGGTCTTCACCATAGTGGAGTTTGGAGTCAGACTGTTTGAGGGTGTGCACAGGTGTCTTTTTATACTGATAACAAGTTTAAACAGGTGCCATTACTACAGGTAATGAGTGGAGGAAAGAGGAGACTCTTAAAGAAGAAGTTACAGGTCTGTGAGAGCCAGAAATCTTGATTGATAAGTTCTTACCAAATACTTATTTTCCACCATAATATGCAAAAAAATGATAAAAAAACAGACAATGTGATTTTCTTGATTTTTTTTTCTCAGTTTTTGTCTCCCATAGTTGAGGTCTACCTATGATGTAAATTACAGATGCCTCTCATATTTTTAAGTGGTGGAACTTGCACTATTGCTGACTGACTAAATACTTTTTTGCTCCACTGTACTTCTAGAGTCATTATAGTACATTCGGATCCCGTGTCAACCAAGCACCTCATCTTCCGCCCTTCAAACTCTGCTTCTATCACTGGACTACATGCAAACAAATCTTGTTCATTCCGTCGAGGGCTTTGTGTGGGTGGGGCCGCTGCTGCTTGCCCTCTCATGGCAGCGGCCGGAAGTTTAAAGCCGGCGACGGGGTTTCTGGGGCTGTAAGCGCCCGGCAGTAACGCGAGATGTGTCCCTGGCAGCCACACTTCCAGCAGGTGATTGTTCCTCGTGGGCGAGGGCTTGACTCATTCTGATAGGACGACCTGGCCATTTGCAGGGTCACCGTTCCAGGGGGTGGGGCAGGAGGTTCCCGTGAGGGGGTAGAGGCGGGATCAACTGTCAGTTGAGACAATTTCAGCTTCAACTCCTTCACCTCAGCACGCAGAGCTTGTACCACGCTTACCAGCCCCTCTCCCCCCCGACCCTTATGACACACCTTCCTCCAGCTGGGCACTGTTCACTGACCCCTCGGGAACATAGGCCGATTTCTCTTCCCTTTCCACTGCAGCTCGGTAAATCTGCCAGAAAGATAACTCTGGTGCAACCCGGGCCATTTCCAACAGCTTGTCCCGGAGAAGTCTATGGGCTAAACCGGTGATGAATTGGTCCCGGAGCAAGCGGTCTACCTCCCGGAACGCCCCCATGGCCCCCGGGTCTAGTTGCTGCATCTCATTCAACGTCTCTTGTAAAATATTAGAGTACTGCATCAGGGACTCACACTCTCTCTGGGGACGATTAAAGAATAGGGACCGAAGCTGGGCCACACGCGCTCGGCCCCCCAAACTCCCCTCTAACAGTTCCAAAATCTTTTCTAATGTATCCCTCTCTGATTCTGGGCGCACCATCACCATACGCCTATTATCACCCTCCAGTGCATTTAATGCCAGCTCAGCGCGTAACGCGGGGGTCAAATTACACATGCGCAGAATACTCCGGATTCTCTCAGCCCAATCTTGCAACGCCATATTGCGCCCATCGTATTTTGGCATGTGCTGAAGTAAAGCCCCTACAGGCACATACCCTCCCGAAGTCGCCGCGGCTGCCAGGGGAACCCCAACCCCCGAGGAGGATGCGGATACAGCGGGGTCATTTTCACCCTCGCCCTCGTCCATGACAAACACTGGATCCTGCCGACTACGCCAAAAATGTAATGACCAGAGGTCCGAATAAGATCCAGTGAGTCACAAACCAAGACCAAGGCAGAAATCTCCAACGGTATTTACTCAAAGGCAAATTAATCAAGGTAATATGGAGAATATTAAGGCAGATGCACCCCAAAGATACACTAGCTCAGCAGCAGCTGAAATCACTGTGCCACTCCAAGGTCTCCTGAGAACTGTATACTACAACAGACTAGTAAGAAATTTACCTAACAGGCAACTAAAAACAGGAACAAGTGTAAATTGAATGTAGTGTTATTAAGGGAGCCCCTGGAATGGCACATTGAGTATAACTTACACAACTCTAATATAAGATACACCTCTAAAGTAACAATCTAACACTCTGAGCAGAGATACCCGGGTATCTATAACTATGGTACCGTATCCTGAGATGGATTTCCTCTCAGGCAGGAATCCGCAGAGGCTGTAGCCAGTTCATATCTTCAGCGCCAATAAGTTACAGCAAGCTTGTCTTGTCGGCCGATGCCGAGCCCAAACGCCGGGGACTTAGTTAGTGGTCTCACGATGTAGTCTCTGCTTCTGTAGCTCCTAGGAATAGTTCCACGACAATCCGTCCATCTCTGTATCAGCAGTCTGTCCAGACTTGTTCCTCCACTCAATGCACAGGGAATCCACAGACTTCCAAATTCGTACTGGGTTCTTAGCAAAGTCTCCGTCTTTTCTTAGATAAAGGGTTAGCTCCTCTCCAGGAAACAGCAACACAAGTCTCTCACAGAGTTAAACAAAAGGTTAGCTCTTCTCCAGGGGAACGTTGGCAACAAAAAGTCTCTCAAAAGCTTCTTTTCCTCCAAAAACACTTGCAGTAAATCCACACAGTCTCTTTTTAAGATCTCACAGCAGCTTCTCCTTTTCTTCCCGCCTTTTCTCTCTCAGCTCTCACTTCCTACTTTCACTTTACACTCGAGACACTAGACCCCACCCCGCAGCACACATTGTCTCTGGCAGGTCTGTCCTCTGCTGCAACAGGCAAAAACCACAGGGTCCTAGTGCCCTCTCAGTGGGACTACAGTTCACCCTCTTACAAAAGCAGAAAAAAAAATGCAAAAAAAATGTAAATAAGAATGGAAGTGGTGCAAGTGGTGTGAATAGTGTGTGTGATAATGGTGAAGGGTCAGGTGTTGGAAGGGCAGTTTCTGCTGGAGGTATGGTTGGTGTGAATGGTGCCAGCGTGGGGACTTCTAATGAAACTGGTGAGGCTGAGGTAAGTGAGGTGGAGATGGTTGACTGTGAGGTTGAGGGTTCAGGGAATATAGGGGCTGGTCCATCGTCCCCCTCACCTGCAGCCGCCATTAGTTATTATTATTATTATTATTATTATTTATTTATATAGCACCATTGATTCCATGGTGCTGTACATGAGAAGGGGTTACATACAAGTTACAAATATCACATACAGTAAACAAACTAACAATGACTGACTGATACAGAGGGGCGAGGACCCTGCCCTTGCGGGCTTACATTCTACAGGATTATGGGGAAGGAGACAGTAGGTTGAGGGTTGCAGGAGCTCCGGTGTTGGTGAGGCGGTAGCTCCGGTGCTAGTTATGCGGCTGCTGCCGCTGGGGTTCCACAGGGGTCTTCCTCATCTCCGGACCCAGGGAATGAAGCTTTTCGCCGCCGTTTCCTGGAGGCCCTCAAAAAAGGGGAGCAGACGATCAATGTAGAGGGAAGAGAGGTGGCGTTGTCCTACTGGCTAGATAAGTTTGGTCTAGCTGCCTTCCAAGAGAAAAGGGGGGAGACCGTGTGGTCCCTCCCGACAGCCGGGCAGGGGGTCTCCAGGAGAAATGTGGTTCATCTTCACTGGAGGGGCGATGAAGCGTGTCCATCCAGGACAAATGTGGTGAAGCTCCTCATGAAGATGGACTTCAGGGCTATTGACATCTTTGCTCTGATCAGGGGTGGATTAAGGGTAGCCAGGGCCCCGGGCTGTTCAGACACTGTGGGCCCCCCTGGTCATGTGATGGGGGTCATGTGACGGGGGTCATGTGATACCCGAACCAGATTATTCCAGAAAAATGGACGGCCCTACTCTACTGTAACCTATTAAATATTTGTTAAAATCTGCAATACAATTTAGCTATATTTTGACCAATAATATCACATACAAGGAACAAATACCACCGCACCATGTCAAGACCACATATTATCACCACTTGGTGACCAAATAGCACATACAAGGGGCAAATACCACAACACCATTTCCAGACCACATATTACCACCACATAGTGACTGAATACTACAATACTGATCAGTAATTAAAAAAAAACAAAAAAAAAAACAATACTATCACCATCCTGTATTCACAGGAGATCTGTACTTAGTATGCAGTGTCTGTGTACAGGTAATCAGGGCTGCTACTAGGAATTTCAGGGCCCCATACTGGCAAAATTTTCAGGGCCCCCTTAAGACTCCGCCCAGGCTCCACCCCTCGAACTGTCCACAGCCCCACCGCTGTCTCTTGGCAAAACTCCACTTCTCACAAATCACACATTAACAGTTCCCATCACCAGATTAAACAAATAGCCGGCAGCTTTTGTTTTGGCTAAAAGTTTTTTTTTAATCTGAGACGACAACAAGGTAGACTCTTTTGGCCGGGCCCTACTCTACTCTAACCTATTAAACATTTGTTAAAATATGCAATACAATTTAGGTGTAGTTTTATTTATTTTTCAATTTTTCAAATGACCAATAATGCCACATACAAGGGACAAATACCACCACACCATGACCAGACACCATATTATCACTACATAGTGACCTATAATACTATCTACAAGGAACAAATACCGCCACACCAGGTGCAGATCACATATTACCACCACAGTGACTGAACAATATCACATACAAGGGACAAATACCACCGCAGCATGTCCAGACCACATATTACCATCACATGGTGACCAACTACATACAAGGAACAAATACCAACACAACATGAACAGACCACATATTACCACCACACAGTGACCGAATAATAGCACATACAAGGAACAAATACCGCTACACCATGGCCGGACAACATATTACCACCACATTGTGACTGAATAGTACAATACTGATCATTAATTTAAAAAAAAAAATACTATCACCATAAGTGCCATTATACACAGGAGATCTGTACTTAGTATGCAGTGTGTGTACAGGTAATACAGTGGTCACCGATACCATTATACACAGGAGCTCTTTATATAGTGTCAGTGTACAGGTAATACAGGGATCACCAGTGACATTATACGCAGGAGCTCTGTATATAGGGTACAGTGTACATGTAATACAGCGATCACTAGTGACATTATACACAGGAGCTCTGTATATAGTATACAGTGTATGGTGTCAGTGTACAGGTAACATACTCACCAGTGACGTCTCTAGCTAAAGTCCTTCATCTTTGCGTTTCTTTTTAATCCAGCGCAGACCACTATCACTTCTTTCTGCCAGGACTCGTCTCTGCATAAAATAACAGTTATCTAGAGCACCGCTTCCAGAGCACATTCTCTTTCTTCTACACTACACATCTGACTACAGACGTTCACCCACCATTAATATATAATTGGTTATTATGCAACCCACCATTCCAAATATAAATTATAATCCGCCACTGTGCCCCCACTATCTGTATATAGCCACTTTCCCCATTTAATATATAAATTAATTTGCACCTGTATTCTTTCTCCCAATTTATTACCAGTCACTTTATCCTCAACGACCCCCACTATTTACCTCCCGCTCTAACCCTTACCCCAATTCATTATAGTTACATGCCCCTTCTGCCTCAATTCATTGCCATGTCTTCTCTCTCTCCCACCCTCTATTCATTATCAATTGCTCTTCCCCACCCTCAAAATTCATTATTTGCTCTCCCCACCTTCAATACACCATTTGCTCTTCCCACCCCCACCTTCAATTCAATTGCTGTCCACGTCCCTCACACTCACTTCATGCGCAGTCCCCATCACCCCCACTTCATCATTTAGTCCCCTATCCCCCGTCACTTCATCTGCAGTCCCCCTTACTTCATCATGTGCAGAACCCCCTCAAATACACTTCATCATCTGCAGTCACTATCACTCCCACATCATTTCTTGTCCCCATCACCCCCACATCATCATTTGCAGTCCCCATCACCCCAACATCATCATTTGCAGTCCCCATCACCCCCACATCATCATTTGAAGTCCCCCCCACATCATTTGCAGTCCCCATCACCCCCACATCATTTGCAGTCCCCATCACCCCCACATCATTCGCAGTTCCCATCACCCCCACATCATCATTTGCAGTCCCCTATCCCCCCTTCACTTCATCTGCAGTCCCCCTTACTTCATCATTTGCAGCCCCAATCATTTCATGTGCAGTACCCCCTCAAATACACTTCATCATTTGCAGCCCCCTATTATTTCATCATGTGCAGTACCCCCTAAAACACCCTCCATCATCTGCAGTCTCACTCCCCCTCACCTCACCTATTTAAAAAAAAAAAAAAATGTTTTTTATACTTACCTCAGTCGTTCCGGGGGTCTAGTGTTTCCAGCAGTGAAGCAGCAGCTAGAATGTATGGGCTGCTAAGAGGACCTGACAGGAGCCCCTACATTCTAGCACATTCACTACTGAGACGGCTAGAATGTATGGGCTGTAGTCAGGACCTGCAGGGAGCCCAAACATTCTAGCTACAGCCGAGCAGAAGCTGTGCAGCCGACTAGGTAAGACGGCCGTGCACAGCTCCAGGAAGGCTCCCGGGCCCCAGCGCCGACGTGTGCGCTGCAGTGCACAGTATTTTACTGCTGTATGGGGCCCGATCAGTAGAAGCACAACAGTGGGGCCTCGGATCTGCGGGCCCCTCTGTGTACTGCTGACCGGGCCCCATACAGCAGTAACGGCTGTAATGCCCTGATGGCTGTTATGAACAGGTAATTCAGAACCACAATGGACCTTGAAGTTCAGAGCACACAAGGTGACCTGACATTTACCAAAAACATAGGACGAGCTCTGAGACGTGGAAACTCTGCTGACCGCAATCCCTAATCCTAACACACCACACTAGAGGTAGCCGGGGATTGCGCCTAACGCTCCCTATGCAACTCGGCACAGCCTGAGAAACTAACTAGCCCTGAAGATAGAAAAATAAGCCTACCTTGCCTCAGAGAAATTCCCCAAAGGAAAAGGCAGCCCCCCACATATAATGACTGTGAGTAAAGATGAAATACAAACACAGAGTTGAAATAGATTTAGCAAAGTGAGGCCCGACTTACTGAATAGACCGAGGATAGGAAAGATAGCTTTGCGGTCAACACAAAAACCTACAAACAACCACGCAGAGGGGCAAAAAGACCCTCCGCACCGACTAACGGTACGGAGGTGCTCCCTCTGCGTCTCAGAGCTTCAGCAAGCAAGAAAAACCAATATAGCAAGCTGGACAGAAAATATAGCAAACAAAAATAACACAAGCAGAACTTAGCTTATGCAGGATAGAGAGGCCACAGGAACGATCCAGGAGGAAGCAAGACCAATACTAGAACATTGACTGGAGGCCAGGATCAAAGCACCAGGTGGAGTTAAATAGAGCAGCACCTAACGACTTAACCTTATCACTTGAGGAAGGAAACTCAGAAGCCGCAGTACCACTCTCATCCACCAAAGGAAGCTTATAGACAGAACCAGCCGCAGTACCACTCACGACCACAGGAGGGAGCTTGGCCACAGAATTCACAACAGTACCCCCCCCTTGAGGAGGGGTCACCGAACCCTCACCAGAGCCCCCAGGCCGACCAGGATGAGCCACATGAAAGGCACGAACCAGATCGGCAGCATGGACATCAGAGGCAAAGACCCAGGAATTATCTTCCTGACCATAACCTTTCCACTTAACCAGATACTGGAGTTTCCGTCTCGAAACACGAGAATCCAAAATCTTCTCCACAATATACTCCAATTCCCCTTCAACCAAAACCAGAGCAGGAGGATCAATAGATGGAACCACAGGTGCCACGTATCTCCGCAACAATGACCTATGGAACACGTTATGGATGGAAAAAGAAGCCGGAAGAGTCAAACGAAAGGACACAGGATTAAGAACCTCAGAAATCCTATATGGACCAATGAAACGAGGCTTAAATTTAGGAGAGGAAACCTTCATAGGAATATGACGAGAAGATAACCAAACCAAATCCCCAACACGAAGTCGGGGACCCACACAGCGCCTGCGGTTAGCGAAACGTTGAGCCTTCTCCTGGGACAAAGTCAAATTGTCCACTACATGAGTCCAAATCTGCTGCAACCTATCCACCACAGTACCCACACCAGGACAGTCCGAAGACTCAACCTGCCCTGAAGAGAAACGAGGTGGAATCCAGAATTGCAGAAAAACGGCGAAACCAAAGTAGCCGAGCTGGCCCGATTATTAAGGGCGAACTCAGCCAAAAGCAAAAAGGACACCCAGTCATCCTGATCAGCAGAAACAAAACATCTCAGATATGTTTCCAAGGTCTGATTGGTTCGTTCGGTTTGGCCATTTGTCTGAGGATGAAAAGCCGAGGAAAAAGACAAATCAATGCCCATCCTAGCACAAAAGGCTCGCCAAAACCTCGAAACAAACTGGGAACCTCTGTCAGAAACGATGTTCTCTGGAATGCCATGTAAACGAACCACATGCTGAAAAAAAAATGGCACCAAATCAGAGGAGGAAGGCAATTTAGACAAGGGCACCAAATGGACCATCTTAGAGAAGCGATCACAAACCACCAAAATGACCGACATTCTTTGAGAGACGGGGAGATCCGAAATAAAATCCATAGAGATATGTGTCCAAGGCCTCTTCGGGACCGGCAAGGGCAAAAGCAACCCACTGGCACGAGAACAGCAGGGCTTAGCCCGAGCACAAATCCCACAGGACTGCACAAAAGAACGCACATCCCGTGACAGAGATGGCCACCAAAAGGATCTAGCCACCAAATCTCTGGTACCAAAGATTCCAGGATGACCAGCCAACACCGAACAATGAACCTCAGAGATAACTCTACTAGTCCATTTATCAGGGACAAACAGTTTCTCCGCTGGGCAACGGTCAGGTCTATTAGCCTGAAATTTTTGCAGTACCCGCCGCAAATCAGGGGAGATGGCAGACAAAATTACCCCCTCTTTGAGAATACCCGCCGGCTCAGACAAACCCGGAGAATCGGGCACAAAACTCCTAGACAGGGCATCCGCCTTCACATTTTTAGAGCCCGGAAGGTACGAAACCACAAAGTCAAAACGGGAGAAAAACAGCGACCAACGAGCCTGTCTAGGATTCAACTGTTTGGCAGACTCGAGATAAGTCAAGTTTTTGTGATCAGTCAAGACCACCACGCGATGCTTAGCTCCTTCAAGCCAATGACGCCACTCCTCGAATGCCCACTTCATGGCTAGCAACTCTCGATTGCCAACATCATAATTTCGCTCAGCAGGCGAAAATTTCCTGGAAAAGAAGGCGCATGGTTTCATCACCGAGCAATCAGAACTTCTCTGCGACAAAACAGCCCCTGCTCCAATCTCAAAAGCATCAACCTCGACCTGGAACGGAAGCGAAACATCTGGTTGGCACAACACAGGGGCAGAAGAAAAACGACGCTTCAACTCCTGAAAAGCTTCCACAGCAGCAGAAGACCAATTGACCACATCAGCACCCTTCTTGGTTAAATCAGTCAACAGTTTAGCAATGCTAGAAAAATTAGCGATGAAGCGACGATAAAAATTAGCAAAGCCCAGGAACTTCTGCAGACTCTTCAGAGATGTTGGCTGAGTCCAATCATAAATGTCCTGAACTTTAACAGGGTCCATCTCGATAGTAGAAGGAGAAAAAATGAACCCCAAAAATGAAATCTTCTGAACACCAAAGAGACACTTTGACCCCTTCACAAACAAAGAATTAGCACGCAGGACCTGGAACACCATTCTGACCTGCTTCACATGAGACTCCCAATCATCCGAGAAGACCAAAATATCATCCAAGTATACAATCAGGAATTTATCCAGGTACTCTCGGAAGATGTCATGCATAAAGGACTGAAACACTGATGGAGCATTAGAAAGTCCGAATGGCATAACCAGGTACTCAAAATGGCCCTCGGGCGTATTAAATGCTGTTTTCCATTCATCGCCCTGTTTAATACGCACAAGATTATACGCACCACGAAGATCTATCTTGGTGAACCAACTAGCCCCCTTAATCCGAGCAAACAAATCAGACAGCAGCGGCAAGGGGTACTGAAATTTGACCGTAATTTTATTTAGATACAATCAAGGTCTCAGCGAACCATCCTTCTTGGCCACAAAAAAGAAACCCGCTCCCAATGGCGACGATGACGGGCGAATATGACCCTTCTCCAAAGACTCCTTCACGTAACTCCGCATAGCGGCGTGCTCAGGTACAGATAAATTAAACAGTCGACCCTTAGGAAACTTACTACCAGGAATCAAATCGATAGCACAATCACAATCCCTATGCGGAGGTAGGGCATTGGACTTGGGCTCATCGAATACATCCCGGTAATCAGACAAGAACTCTGGGACCTCAGAAGGGGTGGATGATGAGATAGACAGAAATGGAACATCACCATGTAGCCCCTGACAACCCCAGCTGGACACAGACATTGATTTACAATCTAATACTGGGTTATGGACTTGTAGCCATGGCAACCCCAACACGACCACATCATGCAGATTATGCAACACCAGAAAGCGAATATCCTCCTGATGTGCAGGAGCCATGCACATGGTCAGCTGGGTCCAGTACTGAGGCTTATTCTTGGCCAAAGGCGTAGCATCAATTCCTCTCAATGGAATAGGACACTGCAAGGGCTCCAAGACAAACCCACAGCGCCTAGCAAACTCCAAGTCCATCAAATTCAGGGCAGCGCCTGAATCCACAAATGCCATGACAGAATAGGAAGACAAAGAGCAGATCAAAGTAACGGACAAAATAAATTTTGACTGTACCGTACCAATGGTGGCAGACCTAGCGAACCGCTTAGTGCGCTTAGGACAATCGGAGATAGCATGAGTGGAATCACCACAGTAGAAACACAGACCATTCAGACGTCTGTGTTCTTGCCTTTCAGCTCTGGTCAAAGTCCTATCGCACTGCATAGGCTCAGGTTTATGCTCAGATAATACCGCCAAATGGTGCACAGATTTACGCTCGCGCAAGCGTCGACCGATCTGAATGGCCAAAGACATAGACTCATTCAGACCAGCAGGCATATGAAATCCCACCATGACATCCTTAAGGGCTTCAGAGAGACCCTTTCTGAAAATAGCTGCCAGCGCACATTCATTCCATTGAGTGAGCACGGACCACTTTCTAAACTTCTGACAATAAATCTCTATCTCATCCTGACCCTGACACAGAGCCAGCAAATTTTTCTCTGCCTGATCCACTGAATTAGGTTCGTCGTACAGCAATCCGAGCGCCAGAAAAAACGCATCAATATTACATAATGCAGGATCTCCTGGCGCAAGGGAAAATGCCCAGTCTTGAGGGTCGCCACGTAATAAAGAAATAATGATTTTAACTTGTGGAACTGGGTCACCAGAGGAGCGGGGTTTCAAAGCCAGAAACAGTTTACAATTATTTTTAAAATTCAAAAACTTAGCTCTATCTCCAGAAAATAACTCAGGAATAGGAATTTTAGGTTCTAACATAGGATTCTGAACCACTAAATCTTGAATGTTCTGTACTCTTATAGTGAGATTATCCATCAAAGAGGACAGACCCTGAATGTCCATGTCCACACCTGTGTTCTGAACCACCCTGATGTAAAGGGGGAAAAGAAAGACAGAACACAGTGCAAAGAAAAAAAAATGGTCTCAGAACTTCTTTTTTCCCTCTATTGAGAAGCATTAGTACTTTGGGCCTCCAGTACTGTTATGAACAGGTAATTCAGAACCACAATGGACCTTGAAGTTCAGAGCACACAAGGTGACCTGACATTTACCAAAAACATAGGACGAGCTCTGAGACGTGGAAACTCTGCTGACCGCAATCCCTAATCCTAACACACCACACTAGAGGTAGCCGGGGATTGCGCCTAACGCTCCCTATGCAACTCGGCACAGCCTGAGAAACTAACTAGCCCTGAAGATAGAAAAATAAGCCTACCTTGCCTCAGAGAAATTCCCCAAAGGAAAAGGCAGCCCCCCACATATAATGACTGTGAGTAAAGATGAAATACAAACACAGAGTTGAAATAGATTTAGCAAAGTGAGGCCCGACTTACTGAATAGACCGAGGATAGGAAAGATAGCTTTGCGGTCAACACAAAAACCTACAAACAACCACGCAGAGGGGCAAAAAGACCCTCCGCACCGACTAACGGTACGGAGGTGCTCCCTCTGCGTCTCAGAGCTTCAGCAAGCAAGAAAAACCAATATAGCAAGCTGGACAGAAAATATAGCAAACAAAAATAACACAAGCAGAACTTAGCTTATGCAGGATAGAGAGGCCACAGGAACGATCCAGGAGGAAGCAAGACCAATACTAGAACATTGACTGGAGGCCAGGATCAAAGCACCAGGTGGAGTTAAATAGAGCAGCACCTAACGACTTAACCTTATCACCTGAGGAAGGAAACTCAGAAGCCGCAGTACCACTCTCATCCACCAAAGGAAGCTTATAGACAGAACCAGCCGCAGTACCACTCACGACCACAGGAGGGAGCTTGGCCACAGAATTCACAACAGATGGCGGCCCTGCAGGTAATACAGAGATCACTGGTGGAATTATACACAGGAGGTCTGTATATAATGTACAGGTAATACAGTGATCACTGGTGACATTATACACAGGACCTCTGTATATAGTATACAATGTATAGTGTCAGTGTATAGGTAACACACTGACTCACCAGTGACGTCTCTTGGTGAAGTCCTTCATCTTTCATCCAGCACAGACCGCCATCATTTCTTCCAGCCAGGACTCATTTCTGCAGGAAATAACACAGTTATCTCGAGCTCCGCTTGCAGAACACATTACTTAATTTTTCACAACTTCTACATTACACCACATGAAGAAAAAAAGGTGATATAGTGTCACTCTGCACAGTAACAGGACCGCCCCCCATTTAAAACAGTATACTCAAAAAATAAAATAAATACATCACTGCAGTAATAATATCCCTTAATTAGCCCCTATGGTAATAATATTCCCCATCCTGGCCCCGTTTATCTCATTCCTGGCTCCAGTCATATGTTCTCCCATCCTGCACTCATGAGTATCCATTCTACCCCATATGATCTCCCCATCCTGCCCCATCTGTCTCCATCGTATCCATCCTGCCCCATGTCTTTCATTTTGCCCCGTGTCTCCAATCATGCCCCGCATCTACATTCTGCCCATGCCTCCAGTCCTGTCCCCAGTGTGTCCAGCAATCTGCCCCAGTGTGTCCTGCAATCTGCCCTAGTGTGTCCTCCAGTATTGCCCCCAGTGCGTCCTCCAGCATTGCCCCCAGTGTGTCCACCGCTAGCTTACCAAAAAAAACGAGTCTCCTCACCTGACCTGGCGCTCCAGGCGGCGAGCTCCCTCCAGCAGCGCACACTCGCCGGCGACGTGTGCGCTGCGGCCGACATCAGCCGCCATCCTCCAATTGGCTGGTGGCTTTTGTTGTTAACTATTGACGTGCGGGCGCGTACGTCAATAGGAAACCGCCGCAGTGCCGGAAGGGGCCCGGTGAGCAATCGAGACGGGGCCCGATGCGGGCCCCCTCTCTCTGCCCACCGGGTCCGGGGACACATAAATGCCAGTGGGCATTCACCACCACACTCGGGCAGATTATCAGAGGGTCAATCTGTGCGGTAGCCCAGGGCCCCCCCACACCACTGGGCCCTGGGCTACCACTCATATTGACCCTCTTATAATCTGCCCCTGGCTCTGATACATCCTTTTGGGACCTCCACCTTTGATATCAGCTTTGTTCGGCCGGAGGGCTTGGAGCTCTTTTGGTCGAATTATGAGCTGGTTAAAGAGGAGCCCGACTGGCGAGGGTTCACCGTGGAAGCAATTTCTCGCCAAAGTGGGCCGAAGAAAGTGACCGTTTTAACATATGAGTCTCTTTCTGACGTTGACATAATGACCTGGTTGAGTCGGTACGGCGAGGTTGTGGAGGTCCCTAAGAAGAACCGGGATGATTTTGGTATCTGGTCAGGAGGCTGGATCTTCATGGTAAAGTTGAAGTGTACAGGTGGCACTGTCACCCACATCCCTTCCTCAGCTTTCCTGGGAAGGGATCGGATTCTGGTCTTCTACCAGGGGCAGCCGAAGGTCTGCCACGGGTGCGGTGATCCTCGCCACTTCAGCGCGGGCTGCAAGGTGCAGAAATGTGCCTTGTGTGGTGAGGTGGGTCACCTCAATGCATCCTGTGGTGTCATTCGATGTCACCTGTGTGGTGATCTAGGTCACCCATTCAGCCGCTGCCCTCGTTCCTTCTCTAATGCCATGGCCAGCCGGGCGGAGGGGAGCCGTGAGGAAGTTCCTGGCAGTGCAACTTCTACAGAGGTTGGAGGTGGCAGTGGGTGAGGAGCTGAGGGGCCGATGAGGAATGGCAGGGCTAGGGGCCCCTCTTACCAGCGGAGGCAGGCAAGGCATCAGGAGGGCAGGGGGAGCCTCGGGAAACTGGGGTAATGGCTGCCCCCTCCTCCGAGGCGACGGCCCATGTCACTGAGGCCCCGGGGGAGGAAGCGGTGAATGAGGAGATCAGACGGATGGAGAACGAGGAAGTGGCTGATCTCTCAGATGCCTCTCAATATGAAAGTTTTGATGAGGATGGAGGGGAACAGCCAAAAGAAATGGGTGACAAGGGTACCAAAAGTGCCAAAAGTAAAAAAAAAAAAAAGAATAAAAAAGGTGGAAAATCTTCTTCCCTGACCAAGGTGCCTAAGGAAGGTCCCACCGACTCCCCTCTGATCCCGATCTCCAACCGGTTCCAAGCCCTTGACGATCCTGCTGAGACAGGAGTCGGGGGTGAGGTTCCGGAGGTAACATTGGGAGGGCCTTTGGGAGGCGGGGGAGTCCCTTCTCCGGGGTGTGTGTCTTCCTCGGGAGGTGGGGACGACCCTGGGTCCGGAGTTGAGAAAAAAGTAGGAGGGATGGATACCTCTGTCTCTCTGAAAAGAAGAGGGGGGCTTCATTGTCCGGAGATGAGCGGGCTAAGAAAAAGGGTGGGGGAAGAAAAAGGTCATCTAACTCGATCACTCATGATGGCGGCACCCACACCGTTGACTCTAGCGACCATTAATGTCGCTAGTATAAAGTCTGATGCGGCTAGATTTGCGGCCTTTGATTTTGTCACCCGATTTGAGGCTGAAATTTTGTTTTTGCAGGAGACCAGGCTTACGGATATGGGGGCCATACGCAAGGCGAAGAGCGAGTGGAGGTGCGGGTCTTCGTACTGGTCTCTTGCGGCCGAGCCGAGTAGCGGGGTGGCAGTCCTTTTTAAGACTGCATCGGTTGAATGCCGGAGAGTTATCGAGGTAGAAATGGGGAGGTGCCTGGTCTTATTCATGAGGGGACTGGAGCTTCGGCTCATTAACATCTATAGTCCGCAGTCAAAGTGGGACCGTAAATGTCTCTTCCTGAAGATTAAGCCCTATCTTTTTACGAGTCGGCAGGTGGTCTTTGGAGGTGACTTTAACACTGTCACAAGTCTTCGTGATAGGGGAGGCTCCATTGACCGGCTGGCTTATGATAGTAATACTCTTAATAGCATAGATAGTGACGCTCGCCTGGTGGATGTCCACATCCGGCACACCCCAGGTCACTGTGGTTTCACCTTTCATAGAGGTAATTGTAGGTCTAGGATGATCTTTATTTTTTATATAGCGCTAACATATTCCGCAGCGCTTTACAATTTGCATACATTATCATTGCTGTCCCCAATGGGGCTCACAATCTACAATCCCTATCAGTATGTCTTTGGAATGTGGGAGGAAACCGGAGTGCCCGGAGGAAACCCACGCAAACACGGAGAGAACATACAAACTCTTTGCAGATGTTGTCCTGGGTGGGATTCGAACCCAGGACCCCAGCGCTGCAAGGCTGTTGTGCTAACCACTGCGCCACCGTGCTGCCCAGGATAGACAGGTTTTTTTTAAAGGAGGAAGCCATCTCTTCAGCAGTGTCCGTTGTTGAGGTGGAGTTCTCCGATCACTGTCTGATTTCTTTTTCTCTGAATGTTTCAGAAACCCCTCGGATGGGAAGGGGACTATGGAAGCTGAATTCGTCCCTCTTGGAAGAAGCAGAGATAAGACAATCCTTTGAGGACTTTCTTCAGAGCCAGGTACCGCTTTTGGATCTCTGTAGCGATAAGTCAGAGTGGTGGGAAATGTTCAAGGATCGGGTTGCGAGTTTCTTCCGCCAGCTCTCGAGCCTCAGGAGCCTGAGCAGGTACCGCCTGTGTCAGGAACTGAGGAGGAAACTCGAACATCTCGTCTCGGCTGGAGGTGACCGTGAGGAGATCTCCAGAGTGAAGTCTTTACTCAAGAGGTGTCAGTACGATAGGCACACATCTTTGGTTTTTGAGAGGGATTTCGGGAGGTACCGCTCACCTGACCCCTACAGAAACTGTAAGATGTCAGTGAGTTGTAAGGTGGTGACAGGTTTGGTCGACGATACGGGTTCCCTGAACAGATCCAAATCAGGGATCCTGGAGGTGATCAGATCTTTCTACTCACACCTCTTGGGGAAGAGGGATCTGGATCGGAACATGATGTCGGCCTTCCTGGCCGAGGCCATCCCTGAGCCAGGGGATGACTCCTCGCTTCACGTTTTGACAGAACCAATCAGGGAAGAGGAAGTGCGACTGGCCATTGATGGGCTTCGGCCTAAGAAATCGCCAGGTCCGGATGGCTTAACATCCGAGTTTTATAAGACTTTTAGGGACTCCTTGGTCCCTCTCTTGACTGAGGTGTTTAACGAGTGTCTCTCCTCGGGGGCTCTTTCCCGGTCAATGAGGCAGTCTGCCGATTATCCTGTCAAAGGATAAGGACCCGTCCCGTATTGAGAATTGGCGTCCCATAGCACTTCTCAATACGGACCGGAAGGTTCTGGCAAAGGTGCTGTGCAAACGGCTGGTGAAGTTTGCACCCCGGTTCCTTTCGGGGGCCCAGCACTGCTCTGTTCCAGGCCGCAGTACGTTAGTGCTGTGCTCGGTGTCCGAGAGGCAGTGGAGCAGGGCAGGGCAGGTCACTGGAAGGGGTACTTGCTGTCCTTAGACCAGGCGAAGGCTTTTGATCGGGTTAACCACGAGTACCTCTGGTCCGTCCTTCTGAAGTACGGTCTGCCTGGGGGGTTTGTAAATTGGCTAAAGATATTGTACGCGGGGGCAGAGACTTTCCCGCTCGTGAATGGTTGGTCTGGCCGCCCTTTTGAGGTTGGGTCTGGGGTCTGCCAGGGCTGTCCATTGAGCCCACTGTTATAGGTGTTCGCGATAGATCCCCTTTTATGGAGGATTGAGCGTGGGCCGTTGGCGGGAGTCAGGATGGACCAGGTGGGCCCGGAAGCCACGCTGAGGGTGGTAGCATATGCCGATGACGTCTCCCTTTTCGTGTCCTCAGATGAGGAGGCGGAGTGGGTCATGTCTGAGGTTGATCGCTACTCTGAGGCTTCTGGGTCCAGAATTAACCAGGAAAAGTGTGAGAGTCTCTAGCTGGGAGGGGGAGACCCTAGTTTTGGTCTCCCGGACACTCTTCCAGAGCCCCAGGCATCGGCAAAAATCCTAGGCATCGAATTTGGCCCTGGGGACTACCCCCAGCAAAATTAGGAGGGCAGACTTAAGATCGCCGCCCAGAAGGTGGACCAATGGAAGGGTTGGTCTTTGACCCTGAGGGAAAGGGTTAGCCTGGTTAAGGGTTTTTTGCTACCCTTGTTAATATACCTGGGCAGTGTCTGCATGTTTCCAGAGCCGCTCTGGACACGGGTCTACAGCCTGTTTTTCCAGATGTTATGGGGAAATAGGCTGCACCTAGTCAAGCGGGAGGTCACATATCGCACAAGGAGACTAGGAGGGTTGGGTATGGTCAACCCAGTGGTGTTTCTAATAAACACTTTTGTCAAGACTAACATCGCCAACCTCTGGTCAGAGAGGGCTCCTCCATGGGTATTCTCCTGCAGGGGATGGCTTCGGCCCTTCTTCCAGGAATGGGAGACAGGAGGGCAAGTGAAGGACCTGCAGTTATTGAATTCTACACGGGTCCCCTTGAAGTTTTGGGACTTGGCTTGGCGCTGCTTCCATGGGAAACTGTACGTAAGGGACAACCTGAAGTGTAGGAACTCCGATGATCGGGGTTGTCCCCGCGAGGGGTGTTGCGACACGCTGGAAAGCATGGAGCACTTCCTCCATCAGTGTCCTTTTAATACAGGGGTCTACAACAGGGTAGGTGCTTCCATAGGCTGGCCTCGGCTGGCACACCTTTCCTATGCGGAGTGGGCGTATGGGGCATTCGGATCCCTGGGTGGCCGAGATCGGGGCACTTTATTTCTAGTCAGTTTAGTCGTCAGGTTTTACACGTGGAACGCACGGTGCTTAGTGTCAACTCAGCAGAAAATCCTCCCCCGGGACGAGGTTGTTAGGAACATTCTGGGTGGCCTGGTGAAGGTGCGCTCTCTGGAGTATGACAGGCTAGGTGCAGCGAGGGCCTCTCTTCTCTGGAGAGGGTTCTCATTTAATGTACCTAGGGCTTAGATAAGCAGGTAAGTGATAGGGACAGGTAGATAGCCTCAGTAGGGACAGGTAGATAGTTAGGGACAGGACAGGGACAGCCCAGAGACAGTTAGGTAGGCACGCGGTGAGTTAGGTAGGGTAGTAGGGTCAGGCAGGGAGAGACAGGGAAAGGTAGGTAGATAAATAGGGGCAGATGTCTAGACAGGTAGGGTCGGCCGGTAGAGTAAGGATTGCTAGGGTAGAAGCCGGTCATCTCCGGTTTCCCGGTGGCGGGCTGGGGCTTTTCACGATCAGATTTTTGTTTTGCAGAAGTGAATTACTGATATAGGGCTTACAGGCACCAATCCTGGCTCTGGGTAAGTGTTGTATATAGAGAGTTATGTAGTATTGTAATGTAAGGTGATGATCCTGTGGCTTTCAGGGTTAATGCACCTGTCCTGTAAGCAAGAGGTTATGAGTTCCTTGGTGAGGTTATTTTTGTATTGTGTGGGTGTTTTTTTGTTTGTTTTTTTTTTTTGTGGTGGGAGGGAGGGGTTTGGTGGTAGGCTGTTTATAGTTGCATTTGCTGTGTAAAATATATATATAAAGATGTGTTTAAGCCAGGTGGCTATAGTGTTTCTTTTTGGGCGATGGACCAGAAGTTTTCTTTGTCAGGTTTGGTATGAAGTGTTTATGTGCGTGTATTAATAAAATGTTTCTTCTCTCCTTGGGTGAGGTAACCTGGGGAGGAGGAGATCTGGAGGAATCAAAAAGTGAAAAGACAAGTAAAGGACAGAAAACAACATAAAGATGGAGGAAGCTTCTCTGAGAAAGAAGAAGGCATTTTGTTTTCTTTTGCAGGGTTGCTTTGACTGGGGGCAGTTATGTTGGACTCGGACAGTTGCTTTTGCTGGGGTTTTGATTTTTGCTGTTTATTGTAAGTTTTGTATTTTTATAATAAAAGAGTTCACTACATACAGATTTATACAGTCACCACTAGGGGGAGCTCACTACATACAGATTTATACAGTCACCACTAGGGGGAGCTCACTACATACAGATTTCTACAGCCACCACTAGAGGGAGCTCACTACATACAGATTTATACAGTCACCACTAGGGGGAGCTCACTACATACAGATTTATACAGTCACCACTAGGGGGAGCTCACTACATACAGATTTCTACAGCCACCACTAGAGGGAGCTCACTACATACAGATTTATACAGTCACCACTAGGGGGAGCGCCCTACATACAGATTTATACAGTCACCACTAGGGGGAGCTCACTACATACAGATTTATACAGTCACCACTAGGGGGAGCTCACTACATAGATTTATACAGTCACCACTAGAGGGAGCTCACTACATACAGATTTATACAGTCACCACTAGGGGGAGCTCACTACATACAGATTTATACAGCCACCACTAGGGGGAGCTCACTACATACAGATTTATAGTCACCACTAGGGGGAGCTCACTACATACAGATTTATACAGTCACCACTAGGAGCTTGTAGTCTGTGGAGGAAGGTGCTGTTTTGTTTGCTCCAGGAGAGTCACCAGTTTTTCACCCAGGAATTCCCCCCCCCCTCTGACCCAGGAAAGAGAGGAGTGTATTGGATGGACTGTGGGGCTGAGTCCCCGTCTCCCACCCCTCGGTCTAAGCCGGCGAGGGGTGGGAGCTCATCGCTACCGGCAAAGAGGGTCACCAGATCCGGCAAGGCCCAGAACATGGTGGAGCCCAGGAAGACCCAGGAGGGCTGCAAAGCCCCTAAGGCTGAGGCGAGGGCCACTGCGGTGTCTCCTCCCGGAGGTGAGCGGAGTACTCGCAGAGGTGCAGCGGCATCGGTGCCGAAGGATTGGGGCACTAGGGCCGCATGGGAGCTGGTTGACAGCTATGGCTCCCGCGTCCATACGTACCTCAGCGAGCATGAGGAGGCTGGGAAGACCCTCAGGAGACTCCGGGAGGAGATGAAGGAGGTGAGGCAAGCTGCAAGCAGAGCCTCCCGCACAGAGAAGTCTGCCCTAACAGCCAGGATATCCAGCCTGGGGATATGCATTGAGGGCATGGAAGCCCGGAGAGCGGCGATATTGAATAACAGCGGGCCCTTCCGGGAAAAGCTGGAGAATGACGACCGATTCCACAACATGGCTGCTGCAAAGGAGCCAGAGGGGTCTCGGCGTCCGACCCAGGTGGAGGAAGTGGACCATGAGGAGATGGAGGAGGCACCGTACCCACCTGGGGGCTTGGTAAGTGATCTCCAGGCCACACACAGCGGGATAGATCCAGTGCAGGTCCCACTCCCATCAGACCATAGTATTTCAGAGGATGATGGGGGTGATGCGGATGATAGCAGCAGCGATAACAGCAGTAGTGGGGGTTGCCTCGTCTTGCAGCAGATCTGTCAGCTAGAGCCCCCAGTAAATTATGCCCACCTGAAAGTTTGGGGATGAGGTCTGCGGGGACGAGGCAACCAGGAAGGGGAAAAAGAAAAGCAAAAAAAGGAAGAAAACATCGGAGGAGAGGTTGGTGTTTGTCCCCCTTCCTGGGACCCCCCGATCCCGCTGTGTGGAGCCCGCAACCCACCCCGGCCCGGGACCTGCAGTGGGTCCGGTGCGAGGGAGCGGGGAGAGTACAAGTCGTATGGCGCAGGTCGCCGTCTCTGCTGGCGGTAGCAGAGGGGGCGAGAGTGGGCATGCGGCTGCAGAGCCGGACAGTGTGCATGGTCTGGAGAGTGGCCCTGTGGCGGGCAGTAATAAAACCTGTGGAGGTGTCCAGGCCCGATCCGCTGTGGAAACGGGGGACGGCCTGGTGCCTGCTGCACCCGCTGACGCTCGGGGGGTAGGGGCTGTGGGTACCTTGCCGGTGGTCACCGCTCCCCGCAGTGTTGGCGGTGCGCTGTCAGCCGGGGCCGCATCATCGGCGGCGTGTGCTGTGGTGTCGGGGTCCCCCACATGCAGATCCGATGCTGGGTCAAAATCCGGGACCCCGGCACCGGTTATCATCTCGGGTGCAGCTGTAATGGCTGCGGTAATGCAGGTCCGGACGGCATCCTCGCCGAAGAAAGTCGCACCGCCGGGGTCCTCTGCATGTGTGTCACCTGTATCTGTGGGGGACCCGGCGGTGAAGTGCACACAGGAGCGTGGAGATGGTCTGCAGGAGAGGCTGGAGCAACAGTCTGCAGCTGCCAGCACATGCTCTGCTGAAAAGCAGGGTGTGGTAATTAAACCCTGCAGTATTGATCTTAAAGGGGCAGCTGCACTGCAAATAGCAACAACCCCAGCAGAAAGCAGGAAAAAAAATGCAAACAAAAATGTAAATAAGAATGGAAGTGGTGCAAGTGGTGTGAATAGTGTGTGTGATAATGGTGAAGAGTCAGGTGTTGGAAGGGCAGTTTCTGCTGGAGGTATGGTTGGTGTGAATGGTGCCAGTGCGGTGATTTCTACTAGTGGAAATGGTGAGGCTGAGGTAAGTGAGGTGGAGATGGTTGACTGTGAGGTTCAGGGTTCAGGGAATATAGGGGCTGGTCCATCGTCCCCATCACCTGCAGCAGCCATTAGTTATGCGGCTGCTGCCGCTGGGGTTCCACAGGGGTCTTCCTCATCTCCGGACCCAGGGAATGAAGCTTTTCGCCGCCGTTTCCTGGAGGCCCTCAAAAAAGGGGAGCAGACGATCAATGTAGAGGGAAGAGAGGTGGCGTTGTCCTACTGGCTAGATAAGTTTGGTCTAGCTGCCTTCCAAGAGAAAAGGGGGGGGGAGACCGTGTGGTCCCTCCCGACAGCCGGGCAGGGGGTCTCCAGGAGAAATGTGGTTCGTCTTCGCTGGAGGGGCGATGAAGCGTGTCCATCCAGGACAAATGTGGTGAAGCTCCTCATGAAGATGGACTTCAGGGCTATTGACATCTTTGCTCTGATACATCCTTTTGGGACCTCCACCTTTGATATCAGCTTTGTTCGGCCGGAGGGCTTGGAGCTCTTTTGGTCGAATTATGAGCTGGTAAAAGAGGAGCCCGGCTGGCGAGGTTTCGCTGTGGAAGCAATTTCTCGCCAAAGTGGGCCGAAGAAAGTGACCGTTTTAACATGTAATGAGTCTCTTTCTGGCGTTGACATAATGACCTGGTTGAGTCGGTACGGCGAGGTTGTGGAGGTCCCGAAGAAGAACCAGGACGATTTTGGTATCTGGTCAGGGGGCTGGACCTTCATGGTAAAGTTGAAGCGTTCAGGGGGCACTGTCACCCACATCCCTTCCTCGGCTTTTCTGGGAAGGGATCGGATTCTGGTCTTCTACCAGGGGCAGCCGAAGGTATGCCACAGGTGCGGTGATCCTCGCCACTTCAGCGCGGGCTGCAAGGTGCAGAAATGTGCCTTGTGTGGCGAGGTAGGTCACCTCGCCGCATCCTGTGGTGTCATTCGATGTCACCTGTGTGGTGATCTAGGTCACCCGTTCAGCCGCTGCCCTCGTTCCTTCTCTAATGCCATGGCCAGCCGGGCGGAGGGGAGCCGTGAGGAAGTTCCTGGCGGTGCAACTTCTGCAGAGGTTGGAGGTGGTAGCGGGGGAGGAGCTGAGGGGCCGATGAGGAATGGCAGGGCTAGGGGCCCCTCTTACCAGCGGAGGCAGGCAAGGCGTCAGGAGGGCAGGGGGCAGGAGGAGCCTCGGGAAACTGGGGTAATGGCTGCCCCCTCCTCCGAGGCGACGGCCCATGTCACTGAGGCCTCGGGGGAGGAAGCGGTGAATGAGGAGATCAGACGGGTGGAGAATGAGGAAGCGGCTGATCTCTCAGATGCCTCTCAATATGAAAGTTTTGATGAGGATGGAGGGGAACAGCCAAAAGAAATGGGTGACAAGGGTACCAAGAGTGCCAAAAGTAAAAAAAAAGAAGAAAAAAGGTGGAAAATCTTCTTCCCTGACCAAGGTGCCTAAGGAAGGTCCCACCAACTCCCCTCTGATCCCTCTCTCCAACCGGTTCCAAGCCCTTGACGATCCTGCTGAGACGGGAGTCGGGGGTGAGGTTCCGGAGGTAACATCGGGAGGGCCTTTGGGAGGCGGGGGAGTCCCTTCTCCGGGGGGTGTGTCTTCCTCGGGAGGTGGGGACGACCCTGGGTCCGGAGATGAGAAAGAGGTGGGAGGGATGGATACCTCTGTCTCTCTGAAAAGAAGAGGGGGGGCTTCATCATCCGGAGATGAGCGGGCTAAGAAAAAGGGTGGGGTGATGAAAAAGGCCATCTAACTCGATCACTCATGATGGCGGCACCCACCCCGTTGACTCTAGCGACCATTAATGTCGCTAGTATAAAGTCTGATGCGGCTAGATTTGCGGCCTTTGATTTTCTCACCCGATTTGAGGCTGAAATTTTGTTTTTGCAGGAGACCAGGCTTACGGATATGGGGGCCATACGCAAGGCGAAGAGCGAGTGGAGGTGCGGGTCTTCGTACTGGTCTCTTGCGGCCGAGCCGTGTAGCGGGGTGGCAGTCCTTTTTAAGACTGCATCGGTTGAATGCCGGAGAGTTATCGAGGTAGAAATGGGGAGGTGCCTGGTCTTAGACGTCTTCATGAGGGGACAGGAGCTTCGGCTCATTAACATCTATGGTCCGCAGTCAAAGTGGGACCGTAAATGTCTCTTCCTGAAGATTAAGCCCTATCTTTTTACGAGTCGGCAGGTGGTCTTTGGAGGTGACTTTAACACTGTCACAAGGCTTCGTGATAGGGGAGGCTCCATTGACCGGCTGGCTTATGATAGTAATACTCTTAATAGCATAGCTAGTGACGCTCGCCTGGTGGATGTCCACATCCGGCACACGCCAGGTCACTGTGGTTTCACCTTTCATAGAGGTAATTGTAGGTCTAGGATAGACAGGTTTTTTTTAAAGGAGGAAGCCATCTCTTCAGCAGTGTCCGTTGTTGAGGTGGAGTTCTCCGATCACTGTCTGATTTCCTTTTCTCTGAATGTTTCAGAAACCCCTCGGATGGGAAGGGGACTATGGAAGCTGAATTCGTCCCTCTTGGAAGAAGCAGAGATAAGACAATCCTTTGAGGACTTTCTTCAGAGCCAGGTACCGCTTTTGGATCTCTGTAGCGATAAGTCAGAGTGGTGGGAGATGTTCAAGGATCGGGTTGCGAGTTTCTTCCGCCAGCTCTCGAGCCTCAGGAGCCTGAGCAGGTACCGCCTGTGTCAGGAACTGAGGAGGAAACTCGAACATCTCGTCTCGGCTGGAGGTGACCGTGAGGAGATCTCCAGAGTGAAGTCTTTACTCAAGAGGTGTCAGTACGATAGGCACACATCTTTGGTTTTTGAGAGGGATTTCGGGAGGTACCGCTCACCTGACCCCTACAGAAACTGTAAGATGTCAGTGAGTTGTAAGGTGGTGACAGGTTTGGTCGACGATACGGGTTCCCTGAAAAGATCCAAATCAGGGATCCTGGAGGTGATCCGATCTTTCTACTCACACCTCTTGGGGAAGAGGGATCTGGATCGGAACGTGATGTTGGCTTTCCTGGCCGAGGCCATCACTGAGCCAGGGGATGACCCCTCGCTTCACGTTTTGACAGAACCAATCAGGGAAGAGGAAGTGCAACTGGCCATTGATGGGCTTCGGCCTAAGAAATCGCCAGGTCCGGATGGCTTAACATCCGAGTTTTATAAGACCTTTAGGGACTCCTTGGTCCCTCTCTTGACTGAGGTGTTTAACGAGTGTCTCTCCTCGGGCGCTCTTTCCCAGTCGATGAGGCAGTCTGCCCTGATTATCCTGTCAAAGGGTAAGGACCCGTCCCGTATTGAGAATTGGCGTCCCATAGCGCTTCTCAATACGGACCGGAAGGTTCTGGCAAAGGTGCTGTTCAAACGGCTGGTGAAGTTTGCACCCCGGCTCCTTTCGGGGGCCCAGCACTGCTCTGTTCCAGGCCGCAGTACGTTTAGTGCTGTGCTCGGTGTCCGAGAGGCAGTGGAGCAGGGCAGGGCAGGTCACTGGAAGGGGTACTTGCTGTCCTTAGACCAGGCAAAGGCTTTTGATCGGGTTAACCATGAGTACCTCTGGTCCGTCCATCTGAGGTACGGTCTGCCTGGGGGGTTTGTAAATTGGCTAAAGATCTTGTACGCGGGGGCAGAGACTTTCCCGCTCGTGAATGGTTGGTCTGGCCGCCCTTTTGAGGTTGGGTCTGGGGTCCGCCAGGGCTGTCCATTGAGCCCGCTGTTATACGTGTTCGCGATAGATCCCCTTTTATGGAGGATTGAGCGTGGGCCGTTGGCGGGAGTCAGGATGGACCAGGTGGCCCCGGAAGCCACGCTGAGGGTGGTAGCATATGCCGATGACGTCTCCCTTTTCGTGTCCTCAGATGAGGAGGCGGAGTGGGTCATGTCTGAGGTTGATCGCTACTCGGAGGCTTCTGGGTCCAGAATTAATCAGGAAAAGTGTGAGAGTCTCTGGCTGGGAGGGGGAGACCCTAGTTTTGGTCTCCCGGACACTCTTCCAGAGCCCCAGGCATCGGCAAAAATCCTAGGCATCGAATTTGGCCTTGGGGACTACCCCCAGCAAAATTGGGAGGGCAGACTTAAGATCGCCGCCCAGAAGGTGGACCAATGGAAGGGTTGGTCTTTGACCCTGAGGGAAAGGGTTAGCCTGGTTAAGGGTTTTTTGCTACCCTTGTTAATATACCTGGGCAGCGTCTGCATGTTGCCAGAGCCGCTCTGGACACGGGTCTACAGCCTGTTTTTCCAGATGTTATGGGGAAATAGGCTGAACCTAGTCAAGCGGGAGGTCACATATTGCACAAGGAGACTAGGAGGGTTGGGTATGGTCAACCCAGTGGTGTTTCTAATAAACACTTTTGTCAAGACTAACATCGCCAACCTCTGGTCAGAGAGGGCTCCTCCGTGGGTATTCTCCTGCAGGGGATGGCTTCGGCCCTTCTTCCAGGAATGGGAGACAGGAGGGCAGGTGAAGGACCTGCGCACACCGCACGGGCATCTCCCGGCTTACGCTACCCCGGTTCTGAAGGTGATCCGCCGGTGGGGTCTGGGAATGTGGGAGATCAGGACCATGTCGAGGAAATTCCTTGACAGGAGGGTTCTGTTGACCCATTTCCAGAAGCCTCTGGTGCTCAAAGATTGCCCAAGTCGGGATCTGGAGGGTGGGCTGAGGTTATTGAATTCTACACGGGTCCCCTTGAAGTTTTGGGACTTGGCTTGGCGCTGCTTCCATGGGAAACTGTACGTAAGGGACAACCTGAAGTGTAGGAACTCCGATGATCGGGGTTGTCCCCGTGAGGGGTGTTGCGACACGCTGGAAAGCATGGAGCACTTCCTCCTTCAGTGTCCTTTTAATACAGGGGTCTACAACAGGGTAGGTGCTTCCATAGGCTGGCCTCGGCTGGCACACCTTTCCTATGCGGAGTGGGCGTATGGGGCATTCGGATCCCTGGGTGGCCGAGATCGGGGCACTTTATTTCTAGTCAGTTTAGTCGTCAGGTTTTACACGTGGAACGCACGGTGCTTGGTGTCAACTCAGCAGAAAATCCTCCCCCGGGACGAGGTTGTTAGGAACATTCTGGGTGGCCTGGTGAAGGTGCGCTCTCTGGAGTATGACAGGCTAGGTGCAGCGAGGGCCTCTCTTCTCTGGAGAGGGTTCTCATTTAATGTACCTAGGGCTTAGATAAGCAGGTAAATGGTAGGGACAGGTAGATAGTTAGGGACAGGACAGGGACAGCCCAGGGACAGTTAGGTAGGCACGCGGTGAGTTAGGTAGGGTAGTAGGGTCAGGCAGGGAGAGACAGGGAAAGGTAGGTAGATAAATAGGGGCAGATGTCTAGACAGGTAGGGTCGGCTGGTAGAGTAAGGATTGCTAGGGTAGAAGCCGGTCATCTCCGGTTTCCCGGTGGCGGGCTGGGGCTTTTCACTATCAGATTTTTGTTTTGCAGAAGTGAATTACTGATATAGGGCTTACAGGCACCAATCCTGGCTCTGGGTAAGTGTTGTATATAGAGAGTTATGTAGTATTGTAATGTAAGGTGATGATCCTGTGGCTTTCAGGGTTAAAGCACCTGTCTTGTAAGCAAGAGGTTATGAGTTCCTTGGTGAGGTTATTTTTGTATTGTGTGGGTGTTTTTTGTGGTGGGAGGGAGGGGTTTGGTGGTAGGTTGTTTATGGTTGTATTTGCTGTGTAAAAAGGAAAAAAAGGGGGGGGGGGGGGGAAAAAAAAAAAAAAGGAAAAAAAAATAATACAAAAAAAAAAAAAAAATTGTGTGTTTTAGATAGATGTGTTTAAGCCAGGTGGCTATAGTGTTTCTTTTTGGGCGATGGACCAGAGTTTTCTTTCTCAGGTTTGGTATGAAGTGTGTATGTGCGCGTGTATTAATAAAATGTTTCTTCTCTCCTTGGGTGAGGTAACCTGGGGAGGAGGAGATCTGGAGAATCAAAAGACAAGTAAAGGACAGAAAACAACAAGAAAGAAAGATGGAGGAAGCTTCTCTGAGAAAGAAGAAGGCAGTTTGTTTTCTTTTGCGGGGTTGCTTTGACTGGGGGCAGTTATGCTGGACTCGGACTTTGCTTTGGACTGGGGGGATAATGTTGGACTCGGACAGTTGCTTTTGCTGGGGTTTTGATTTTTGCTGTTTATTGTAAGTTTTGTATTTTTATAATAAAAGCGTTCACTACATACAGATTTATACAGCCACCACTAGAGGGAGCTCACTACATACAGATTTATACAGTCACCACTAGAGGAAGCTCACTATATACATTTATACAGCCACCACTAGGGGAACCTCACTACATACAGATTTATACAGTCACCACTAGACGGAGCTCACTACATACAGATTTATACAGCCACCACTAGAGGGAGCTCACTACATACAGATTTATACAGCCACCACTAGGGGGAGCTCACTACATACAGATTTATACAGCCACCACTAGAGGGAGCTCACTACATAGATTTATACAGGCGGTGTTCTGTACTGTTTTCCAATATTTTCCTAGTATCTTTTATACTATGAGCAGCGTAAAAAAAAAAAGTCACTAAAATTTGTGTAATCTAAAGTTGCGCAAAACTTTTCCAACATTTCAAGGCATTTCGATGCTGGGTCAATCGGACCCTTTGTGTGACATCTGTGGATATTAATGTGGATCATGATTTAAGGTGTTACTTTGGGGTCTGACTGCGGGGGATGGGGCAGCGTTGTCAGGTATACAGCCACATCCCTTCACATAGGGGAGTTGTGCCTCACGTGTACCATGGAGCTGAGAAATACTAGGCCTCTCCACCAGCACTATGTTGCCCCCCAGCACCTAGAAACCCCCCGCTGCTCATTCTCACCAGTGTGCACCCACTGCCACTGACCCGTGGTTTAACTATTTCCAAACTTTGGAAACCAAGATGCTGTTTTATGTTCTGCTGTTATGGGAATACAGCGCTGAATATAACAATGTCCCCAGCAGCACAGAGTATTTCAGGAGACCACTATCGTGCCCTTGGGGGGCAGTGACACATGGTGACTTGAGAGCGCCTCATTATTATGGAGAACCCCCCGTTCTCACACAGCAGCCCCCCGTTCTTCCCTTTACATGTGTTTGATGATCATCGGTCACATGATATAAAGTATTACAGTTCTGACGCCACGTAATACATCACCACGGACAAGAACACAAATAATAAATGTGACGGGTGGTCCGGGGGTCCATAGAGGGCACTAGTGGTTTGATTCCTGAGAGTTGTCTCCGGGAGAAGAATCAGCAATGGTCCGAGCCGGGATGCTGCTGAACGGAGGCGCCAGGTGCCCCAATCTTTACCACACGTGAGAGGACTGGCTGCGACCACCGCTGACGGCCACCTTTCTAGGGTTATCGGAAACAGAAGCTCAGCACATGGGGAGGACACTGGACGAAGCACCTGGAAGAGTCCTATGTGCACGGTGGGATTATTCCTCACCACGAGCCCCCAAACTCAAAGACAAAATACCCCATCCAGGTGAGGAATATCAACTTCTGAGAGACCCCCGGAGCCAGCACTGCGGAGAACTATGGGGGCAGGAGTTGTGATGGGAGGCTAGTGTACTGGCGATACAAAGACCGCAGACGCCGGGATGAGGGCGCTCCTGTGCTAGTGAAACGAGGGGTGCAGACACCGGGGTGAGGGCGCTCCTGTGCTAGTGAAACGAGGGGTGTAGACGCCGGGGTGAGGGTTCTCCTGTGCTAGTGAAACGAGGGGTGCAGACGCCAGGGTGAGGGTTCTCCTGTGCTAGTGAAACGAGGGGTGCAGACGCCAGGGTGAGGGTGCTCCTGTGCTAAACGAGGGGTGCAGACGCCAGGGTGAGGGTTCTCCTGTGCTAGTGAAACGAGGGGTGCAGACGCCGGGGTGAGGGCGCTCCTGTGCTAAATGAGGGGTGCAGACGCCGGGGTGAGGGCGCTCCTGCTCTAGTGAAATGAGGGGTGCAGACGCCGGGGTGAGGGAGCTCCTGCGCTAATGAAACGAGGGATACAGACGCCGGGGTGAGGGCGCTCCTGTGCTAGTGAAATGAGGGATACAGACACCGGGGTGAGGACGCTCCTGTGCTAGTGAAACGAGGGGTGCAGACGCCGGGGTGAGGGCGCTCCTGCTCTAGTGAAATGAGGGGTGCAGACGCCGGGGTGAGGGCGCTCCTGCGCTAGTGAAATGAGGGATACAGACACCGGGGTGAGGGCGCTCCTGCGCTAGTGAAATGAGGGATACAGACACCGGGGTGAGGGCGCTCCTGTGCTAGTGAAACGAGGGGTGCAGACGCCAGGGTGAGGGCGCTCCTGTGCTAGTGAAACGAGGGGTGCAGACGCCAGGGTGAGGGTTCTCCTGTGCTAGTGAAACGAGGGGTGCAGACGCCGGGGTGAGGGCGCTCCTGCGCTAGTGAAATGAGGGATACAGACACCGGGGTGAGGGCGCTCCTGTGCTAGTGAAACGAGGGGTGCAGACGCCAGGGTGAGGGCGCTCCTGTGCTAGTGAAACGAGGGGTGCAGACGCCGGGGTGAGGGCGCTCCTGCGCTAGTGAAATGAGGGATACAGACACCGGGGTGAGGACGCTCCTGTGCTTGTGAAACGAGGGGTGCAGACGCCAGGGTGAGGGCGCTCCTGTGCTAGTGAAACGAGGGGTGCAGACGCCAGGGTGAGGGTTCTCCTGTGCTAGTGAAACGAGGGGTGCAGACGCCGGGGTGAGGGCGCTCCTGTGCTAAATGAGGGGTGCAGACGCCGGGGTGAGGGCGCTCCTGCTCTAGTGAAATGAGGGGTGCAGACGCCGGGGTGAGGGCGCTCCTGTGCTAGTGAAACGAGGGGTGCAGACGCCGGGGTGAGGACGCTCCTGCGCTAGTGAAACGAGGGATACAGACGCCGGGGTGAGGGTGCTCCTGCGCTAGTGAAACGAGGGATACAGACGCCGGGGTGAGGGCGCTCCTGCGCTAGTGAAACAAGGGGTGCAGACGCCGGGGTGAGGGCGCTCCTGCGCTAGTGAAACAAGGGGTGCAGACGCCCGGGCTAGGACGCTCCTGCGCTAGTGAAACGAGGGGTGCAGACACCGGGGTGAGGGCGCTCCTGCTCTAGTGAAACGAGGGGTGCAGACGCCGGGGTGAGGGCGCTCCTGCGCTAGTGAAACAAGGGGTGCAGACGCCGGGGTGAGGGCGCTCCTGCGCTAGTGAAACGAGGGGTGCAGACGCCCGGGCTAGGACGCTCCTGCGCTAGTGAAACGAGGGGTGCAGACACCGGGGTGAGGGCGCTCCTGCTCTAGTGAAACGAGGGGTGCAGACGCCGGGGTGAGGGCGCTCCTGCGCTAGTGAAATAAGGGGTGCAGACATTGGGGTGAGGGCGCTCCTGTGCTAGTGAAACGAGGGGTGCAGACGCCGGGTGAGGGCGCTCCTGCGCTAGTGAAACAAGGGGTGCAGACGCCGGGGTGAGGGCGCTCCTGCGCTAGTGAAACAAGGGGTGCAGACGCCCGGGCTAGGACGCTCCTGCGCTAGTGAAACGAGGGGTGCAGACACCGGGGTGAGGGCGCTCCTGCTCTAGTGAAACGAGGGGTGCAGACGCCGGGGTGAGGGCGCTCCTGTGCTAGTGAAACAAGGGGTGCAGACGCCGGGGTGAGGGCGCTTCTGGGCTAGTGAAACAAGGGGTGCAGACGCCAGGGTGAGGGCGCTCCTGCGCTAGTGAAACAAGGGGTGCAGACGCCGGGGTGAGGGCGCTCCTGTGCTAGTGAAACAAGGGGTGCAGACGCCGGGGTGAGGGCGCTCCTGCGCTAGTGAAACAAGGGGTGCAGACGCCAGGGTGAGGGCGCTCCTGCGCTAGTGAAACAAGGGGTGCAGACGCCGGGGTGAGGGCGCTCCTGTGCTAGTGAAACGAGGGATACAGACGCCGGGGTGAGGGCGCTCCTGTGCTAGTGAAACGAGGGGTGCAGACGCCGGGGTGAGGGCGCTCCTGTGCTAGTGAAACGAGGGATACAGACGCCAGGGTGAGGGCGCTCCTGCGCTAGTGAAACAAGGGGTGCAGACGCCGGGGTGAGGGCGCTCCTGTGCTAGTGAAACGAGGGATACAGACGCCGGGGTGAGGGCGCTCCTGTGCTAGTGAAACGAGGGGTGCAGACGCCGGGGTGAGGACGCTCCTGCGCTAGTGAAACGAGGGATACAGACGCCGGGGTGAGGGCGCTCCTGTGCTAGTGAAACAAGGGGTGCAGACGCCGGGGTGAGGGCGCTCCTGCGCTAGTGAAACAAGGGGTGCAGACGCCGGGGTGAGGGCGCTCCTGTGCTAGTGAAATGAGGGGTGCAGACGCCGGGTGAGGGCGCTTCTGGGCTAGTGAAACAAGGGGTGCAGACGCCGGGGTGAGGGCGCTCCTGTGCTAGTGAAACGAGGGGTGCAGACGCCGGGTGAGGGCGCTCCTGTGCTAGTGAAACGAGGGGTGCAGACGCCGGGTGAGGGCGCTTCTGGGCTAGTGAAACAAGGGGTGCAGACGCCGGGGTGAGGGCGCTCCTGTGCTAGTGAAACGAGGGGTGCAGACGCCGGGTGAGGGCGCTCCTGTGCTAGTGAAACAAGGGGTGCAGACATTGGGGTGAGGGCGCTCCTGTGCTAGTGAAACGAGGGGTGCAGACGCCGGGTGAGGGCGCTTCTGGGCTAGTGAAACAAGGGGTGCAGACATTGGGGTGAGGGTGCTCCTGTGCTAGTGAAACGAGGGGTGCAGACGCCGGGTGAGGGTGCTCCTGTGCTAGTGAAACGAGGGGTGCAGACGCCCGGGTGAGGGCGCTTCTGGGCTAGTGAAACAAGGGGTGCAGACATTGGGGTGAGGGTGCTCCTGTGCTAGTGAAACGAGGGGTGCAGACGCCGGGGTGAGGGTGCTCCTGTGCTAGTGAAACGAGGGGTGCAGACGCCGGGTGAGGGCGCTCCTGTGCTGGGAGCACTGGAATATCTCAGGTATCTCTGAACAAGTCACATTCAAAATCTATAGAAAATGGACGTCCTCTGCTCTAATAGTTTTTGGTAGTCCGGTCCTGAGGGATATTAGGCTGCATGATGCAGCAGTAACCTGTGATTTGATACTTAGGGGCCCTTCCTGTGGCTCCTGCTCTCCATATCTAAATCACAATACATTAATCTGTGGCCAGATACAGTAAAGAGCTGAATATTTGGCACTTGAGGAGCCTCTCGATTTGTGGTGTGCAGGACAGGGACTACTCTTGTGCATCTTGTTCCTTGGCCATATGACAAACTGGAATACTCTGGTCACGTCAAGAGCTGCGTTCATAATTCTGCTGTGACAAGAGTACCACACCTGACTGAACCGTGACCAAGGGGGCTGCAGTGGAAAATGAGCCCCTAGTGGGTAAAGTGGAGCCTTATGAATGCAGCACTGGATGTGCCTGGAGTGGAAAGCTCAGGAAGAAGTCCTTGGCCGAGGTTTACATGTTTGGTTCTTCACACCAATCAGGTACGAGACCGGGTTCAGATGACGCTCTTCTGCCAGTCGTCAGACACGTGACGTCCGCCATCTTGTGGGATCACAGAGAAACAAGTACAGAAAAGCCCAATGCTGCAGTGAGGAGTCTGGTGTACGGTCTCGGCAGCTGGAGTACGGTCCCGTTGACTGGAGTACGGTCCCGTTGGCTGGAGTTCATGTCCCGGTGGCTGATGTATGGTTCCGGTGGCTGGTGTACGGCCATGGCGGCTGGAGTTCATGTTCCAGCGGCTGGTGTATGGTCCTGGCTCTGCCCACATGCCGGCCCCCGGTGCTGGCGACATGTCAGCTCTGGGGGGTCGTAGGTAGGTGAATGGTTGTGATTTCAGCTTATTCCCTGATGAGGCGGAGACATCACAGCATCGCCACCAAGCGAGAGGTAATGGTTACGGCTGAAGGAGACTCGGCAGGTTTCTCGCCTCCATGATGGCGGCGTGTCCTGAGATTGTCGCTGCCGATTTCCTGTAGTGAAGGTGGAAACGCCGCAGTTTCCGAAAATTCACATCCGATAAACACGAACTGTTCATAACGTCCGTCTGTCGGGGGCCGCGGAGCCCACCAGGGACGTCTACACACAACGGAAGCGACAACGGGTCTCACCTCAGACGTCCATGGCGACAGCGACCAGACAGACGGACGCCATTAAAGTAGCATTAAAGGTAAAGTGTCCACGGCGAGCTCACTCGGGCATTCGGCTGAACAGCTCGTGCATTAGAGGGGTGTAGTCCGGCTGGAGGTCCCAGATGTGCAGCAGCTGCTTACTGTGCTCGTCGTTCATGGATCGCAGCTCCGTCAGACACTCCATCACCTTAGCGAAAATGAGCCTGAGACCAAAGATAGAAATCAGACAGCCGGTGTATATAATGGGGGCGACATCACCCACCCCGAGGGAACATATGACGCATCGGTACAGTCACCGGGTGCAGGTACTGTGTGACGCACCTGTATAGTTACTGGGGGGCAGATAACGAGTGACACACCTGTACAGTCACCGGGGGGGCAGGTAACGAGTGACACACCTGTACAGTCACCGGGGGGGCAGGTAACGAGTGATGCACCTATAGTCACCGGAGGGCAGGTAACGTGGGACACACCTGTACAGTCACCAGAGGGCAGGTAACAGGTGACACACCTGTATAGTTACTGGGGGGATGCGGGTAACATGTGACACACCTGTAAGTCACTGTGGGGGCAGGTAATGTGTGACACACCTGTATAGTAGACACTATTAACATTAAGTTCTCCCCAGATGTCGGTAACAGCCCACCCAATCCATATGGTAAAGAAATCACCAGAGATGTTCATAAATTATGTGTAATAACGAGAAATGTCGCAGGGAACAGTATTGAACACGTTACTGAAATGTAATTAATACTTGGTACAAAGCCCTTGTTGGTGATGAAGCTTCAGGACGCCTCCTGTATGGAGAAACTAGTCGCAGGCATTGCTTGGGTGAGATTTTGGCCCTATCTTCTTCACAAACACTCGTCTTCTGAAGCTTCCGTGTCTTCTATGACCTCTGAGCTTTAGTTCCTTTTATACATTTTCTACAGGATTCAGCTCCGGTGATCGGCTCGGCCATTGTAAACCAATGTAGCTTCCTAGGCTGTGTGTGTGTGTGTGTGTGTGTGTGTGTGTAATCATTGTCCTGCTGAAATGTCAAATGTCCACCCTCATTTCATCTTCATTACCCTGGTAGATGGCAGCAGATTTTTGTCTAGAACGTCTCGGTATGTTTGTCCATCCATCCTTCCTTCAATCATATGAACTTTGCCAGGGCCGTATGCTGAAAATCAGCCCCACACCATGTTTCCACCTCCACACTGCACGGCTGGTGCAGTGTTTTTGGGGTGATGTGCAGAGCATTTTTGCCTCTAAACATGGTGTTTTATGGCCTCCAAAGAGTTCAGTATTGGTTTCATCTCACCAGACTACATTCTCCCAGTATTTCACTGTCTATATGTTGTTGAGTAAACTCTAAATGCACGTAAACATGTTTTTTTTTTTAATCAGCAATGGAGCGTGCTGTCACGATAATGCATAAAATGTAATATGATTATTAGTTTTCCCTGATAGCACACCACTGTGGGCTCTGACCCCCCTTCTCTCTGTGTTTCTGCTGGCAGAGATGTGTGTATGTGGATCCCAAATCCCTCATGGCCCCCCCCACAAGAATTTTTATTGCGCTTGTAGATGTACAAATCTCCCTCCAGCTGAAACTGGTCTGATATCTCTCTTAAGACATGAGGTTCTTTGTTATTATTATTATTATTATTATACATTTTTATAGCGCCATTTATTCCATGGCGCTTTACATGTGAATACGGGGCAAATATAGACAAATACATTAAACAAGAGCAGATAACAAGGCACACGAGTACATAAGGAGGGAGGACCCTGCCCGCGAGGGCTCACAGTTTGTTCTAATATAGTAAGATATTGGGCCACCGATTTAGGCTAGGAAAATAATAAGTACAGTCATGGCCAAAAGTATTGACACCCCTGCAATTCTGTCAGATAAGACTCAGTTTCTTCCTGAAAATGATTGCAATCACAAATTCTTTGGTATTATTCTCTTCATTTAATTTGTCTTAAATGAAAAAAAACAAAAGAGAATGAAGCAAAAAAGCAAAACATTGATCATTTCACACAAAACTCCAAAAATGAGCCAGACAAAAGTATTAGCACCCTCAGCCTAATACTTGGTTGCACAACCTTTAGCCAAAATAACTGCGACCAACCGCTTCCGGTAACCATCAATGAGTTTCTTACAAAGCTCTGCTGGAATTTTAGACCATTCTTCTTTGGCAAACTGCTCCAGGTCCCTGATATTTGAAGGGTGCCTCCTCCAAACTGCCATTTTTAGATCTCTCCACAGGTGATCTATGGGATTCAGGTCTGGACTCATTGCTGCCACCTTAGAAGTCTCCAGTGCTTTCTCTCAAACCATTTTCTAGTGCTTTTTGAAGTGTGTTTTGGTCACTGTCCTGCTGGAAGACCCATGACCTCTGAGGGAGACCCAGCTTTCTCACACTGGGCCCTACATTATGCTGCAAAATTTGTTGGTAGTCTTCAGACTTCATAATGCCATGCACACGGTCAAGCAGTCCAGTGCCAGAGGCAGCAAAGCAACCCCAAAACATCAGGGAACCTCCGCCATGTTTGACTGTAGGGACCGTGTTCTTTTCTTTGAATGGCTCCTTTTTTCTCCTGTAAACTCTATGTTGATGCCTTTGCCCAAAAAGCTCTACTTTTGTCTCATCCGACCAGAGAACATTCTTCCAAAACGTTTCAGGCTTTTTCAGGCAAGTTTTGGCAAACTCCAGCCTGGCTTTTTTATGTCTCAGGGTAAGAAGTGGGGTCTTCCTGGGTCTCCTACCATACAGTCCCTTTTCATTCAGGCACCGACGGATAGTACGGGTTGACACTGCTGTACCCTCGGACTGCAGGGCAGCTTGAACTTGTTTGGATGTTAGTCGAGGTTCTTTATCCAACATCCGCACAATCTTGCGTTGAAATCTCTTGTCAATTTCTCTTTTCTGTCCACATCTAGGGAGGTTAGCCACAGTGCCATGGGCTTTACACTTCTTGATGACACTGCGCACGGTAGACACAGGAACATTCAGGTCTCTGGAGATGGACTTGTAGCCTTGAGATTGCTCATGCTTCCTCACAATTTGATTTCTCAAGTCCTCAGACAGTTCTTTGGTCTTCTTTCTTTCCTCCATGCTCAATGTGGTACACACAAGGACACAGGACAGAGGTTGAGTCAACTTTAATCCATGTCAACTGGCTGCAAGTGTGATTTAGTTATTGCCAACACCTGTTAGGTGCCACAGGTAAGTTACAGGTGCTGTTAATTACACTAATTACAGAAGCATCACATGATTTTTCGAACAGTGCTAATACTTTTGTCCTCCCCCTTTTTTATGTTTGTTGTGGAATTATATCCAATTTGGCTTTAGAACAATTCTTTTCGTGTTTTTTCATTTAAGACAAATTAAATGAAGATAATAATACCAAATAATTTGTGTTTGCGATCATTTTCAGGAAGAAACTGAGTATTATCTGACAGAATTGCAGGGGTGTCAATACTTTTGGCCATGACTGTACATATTGCTAACTTCCATCGGTAGATCTGTTAAACACTGTAAGCGCGAGCCGCTAAACACATCGAGTACAGAGTGCGGATTTCTCCAGAACTGTGTGGAACAACTAGGACAGATTTGGTACCAATAGAAAGCCAATTTTAATACAAGATGGATGAGGTGTGTGTTAGGATTCCAACACGTTCTCCAGCGAAGATAGGAGAATTGTAAGAATTGCTGATAAAAGTTGTAGTCTAAGGAAAGGGGAGGCTCCAGGGAAACCAACATTTTTAGTGATGTCACAGCCGACCAGGTATAAGTCTCTGCACTTCACTCAGCCTTCAGTTTTGCCTGAGGAGCTGTTCCTATCCAGACCTCCTGATGCACTGGGACATTTGGGGCTCCGCCTACTAGCATGGTTTTGCTTGCATTGATCTGAGCACATGTGAGTTTTATCTTTCTTTAATCCATGTTATTTTATAATTGCTTTGCACATACTATACTTTATCTCATATTGTAACATCTTTATATACCTTTTTATAAACACTGCCTGTTCTTTTTACGGAGTAAAATATTTAAATTACTAGTTTCGTTCTGCTCTAAAACGTACCCCAAGTCTTCTGAAGGGAATTACGCTACTGATTTGGGTTAGCTTCGGCCCTGTTAATCGAAGCTGGTGGCAGCATACCGTGTGCTGTGCTTTTGGGAATCGTTGTAGCGACGGCGGCGTTGATAATTATTGTTCCTGCCTGAGTGGGAGTAGTTATATCGCCTCGCTGCAGCATGCCCAATAGCCAGTACATACCGACTAATTACCCTAGGTGCAGTACCTAATCTGACCTGAGGGTAAGGGGGCGCCAGAGAGCTGCAAGTTTTCAAGCAAAATTGTAAAGCGGGATATACATAAATCCCTGCAGTTCGTGTTATATTGTAGAGCAGTGGGTTAATTAAAATAAGCCCCTGCGGTGAATTGAGAGGTCCATAGCCTTGTTTTTGTTTTCATCACATTGGAGCAGTGGAGGGATAACTAAGATAAGCCCCCCTGCACATGTGATAGCCGTGTACATTCTCCCAGTATTTAACTGTCTATATGTTGTTGAGTAAACTCTAAATGCACTTAAAGGGAACCTGTCACCTGAATTTGGCGGGACTGGTTTTCGGTCATATGGGCGGAGTTTTCGGGTGTTTGATTCACCCTTTACTTACCCGCTGGCTGCATGTTGGCCGCAATATTGGATTGAAGTTCATTCTATGCCCTCCGTAGTACACGCCTGCGCAAGGCAATTCTAAGTACAAATCTCCTGTGAATACTGGCACTTATGATGATAGTATTGTGTTTTTTGTGTTTTTATTACTGATCAGTATTGTAGTATTCAGTCACTATGTGGTGGTAATATGTGGTCTGGAAATGGTGTTGTGGTATTTGTCCCTTGTATGTGCTATTTGGTCACCAAGTGGTGGTAATATGTGGTCTTGACATGGTGTTGTGGTATTTGTCCCTTGTATGTGCTATTTGGTCACCAAGTGGTAATATGTGGTCTTGACATGGTGCGGTGGTATTTGTCCCTTGTATGTGATATTATTCGATCACTGTGGTTGTAATTTGTGGTCTGGTCAAGGTGCGGTGGTATTTGTTCCTTGTATGTGATATTATTGGTCACAATATACCTAAATTGTATTGCAGATTTTAACAAATATTTAATAGGTTACAGTAGAGTAGGGCCCGGCCATTTTTCTGGAATAATCTGGTTTGGGTATATCATGACCCCCGTCACATGACCGGGGGGCCCACAGTGTCTGAACAGCCCGGGGCCCTGGCTACACTTAATCCACCCCTGAGTGGCCTTGTAGCTGAATGGACGGTCATCTTCCTAAGCTTGTCGTTACTTCCTCTCTGAGCGTGCAACAGGTGGGGTAGTCGGCCCTGGAAGCTCCTAAGTCACAGCTGCTTTTATCCACGCGAGCCAGCAGAAGAGTGAGACTGCAATTTTGCACCATCTTGGGTATTTTGCTGGGACTGTTCTGTTTGTGATTTGCCTGTTTTGTGGTTCAATAAAGTATTACTGTTTTACCCTCACCCTGTGTTGTCTAGGTAGTATAACGCCCACAGTGAAAGGAAAGCAGGCGTTTGGTGGGATGATCCCTTGCCCATGTGGTTTTGGTTAGTGGACTAGAGCACCTGGCTGACCCCGTGTCTCCACACCAGGTTGTTGCCAGTTTATGGTGAAATCTTGCAGAGACCACCTGGTTGTGGTCGATTTATAGTGAAACCTTGCAGGGAGCACCTGGTTGCAGACGGTTTATGGTGAAATGAAGTTTCCACTTCCGGACTATCAGCCCAGCAGTGTTCACTGGAATCTTCAGTAGTTTAGAAATTCTTCTGTAACCAATGACATCAGGATGTTTTGCAACAATAAGGTTGTGAAGGTCTTGACACAGCTCACTGGGTTTCCCCATCATGAGATGTTTCCTGTGTGGTCTCTTGGTAATAAGACACCTTTTCACAGACCATCAGGTGAACCAGCTGATATTTTAGTGGCAGGATTGCTCCTAATTACTGATAGATCTCAGCCAGTGTCAGGGCTTTCCAGGGCTTCTTGCTCCTCTCTTTCTTCATGTGCTCAATACTTTACCCTGAGTCATTTCTTATTATTACACATACGGTAATTTATGGACATCTCTGGTGATTTGTTTCCTGTGTGGATTGGATGGGTTGTTATCGACATCTGGAGAGAATCTCATGTCAATAGCACCTTCAGAAATAGATTTATTTAGAAATCTGGGGACATGTCCAATACTTATGTCACCAGCTGTATATACACACCCATGTATACACCTCACCTGTTCTCTTGACATGGCGTCCGCTGACCCTCTATGTACGTCATGAGGGTCAGCGCCAGATATTCCTGGATATTATCGATTTTGTTGTGGTCGATGACACCTGGACGGTCTACAACACAAACAATTAACATCTGAGCCTGGGGGCTGAATCATGTGACCCCTGGAATTGTTAATTGTCACGTGACTCGGTGACCTCATTTAAAACTAGTACATTACATGAAGGTCTCCTGACAGATGACTACAGCAAGAGCAGAAAAACAAACTCATAGCGCCACCTCCAGGAGACCACAAGTGATTTGTTTCAGATGTAAATTATTTGTGCAAAAGTTTGTGCTCCAGGGCTGCTCTGCGGTCCGCCGCTCTGAGGGCTGCTCTGCGGGCCGCCGCTCTGAGGGCTGCTCTGCGGGCCGCCGCTCTGAGGGCTGCTCTGCGGGCCGCCGCTCTGATGGCTGCTCTGCGGTCCGCCGCTCTGAGGGCTGCTCTGCGGGCCGCCGCTCTGAGGGCTGCTCTGCGGTCCGCCGCTCTGAGGGCTGCTCTGCGGGCCGCTGCTCTGATGGCTGCTCTGCGGTCCGCCGCTCTGGAAGCTACTTTGAAAGCATCTCCGATGACTGTTCTGGAAGCTGCTCTGGAAGCTGTTCTGAGGGCTGCTCTGGGGGCTGCTCCGATGGTGGCTGCTCTGGAAGCTGATCTGATGGCTGCTCTGCGGTCCGCTGCTCTGGAAGCTGCTCTGAAAGCTGCTCCGTGGGGTGTTCTGGAAGCTGCTCTGGAAGCTGCTCCGGCGGCGGCTCTGGAAGCTGCTCCGATGGTTGCTCTGGAAGCTGCTCCGGGGGCGGCTCTGGAAGCTGCTCCGGGGGCGGCTCTGATGGCTGCTCTGGAAGCTGCTCCGGGGGCCGCTCTGGAAGCTGCTCCGGGGGCTGCTCTGGAAGCTGCTCCGGGGGCGGCTCTGGAAGCTGCTCCGGGGGCGGCTCTGATGGCTGTTCTGGAAGCTGCTCCGGGGGCGGCTCTGGAAGCTGCTCCGGGGGCGGCTCTGATGGCTGTTCTGGAAGCTGCTCCGGGGCGGCTCTGGAAGCTGCTCCGGGGGCGGCTCTGGAAGCTGCTCCGGGGGCGGCTCTGATGGCTGTTCTGGAAGCTGCTCCGGGGCGGCTCTGGAAGCTGCTCCGGGGGCGGCTCTGATGGCTGTTCTGGAAGCTGCTCCGGGGGCTGCTCTGGAAGCTGCTCCGGGGGCGGCTCTGGAAGCTGCTCCGGGGGCGGCTCTGGAAGCTGCTGCGGGGGCGGCTCTGGAAGCTGCTGCGGGGGCTGCTCTGATGGCTGTTCTGGAAGCTGCTCCGGGGGCTGCTCTGGAAGCTGCTCCGGGGGCTGCTCTGATGGCTGCTCCGGGGGCGGCTCTGGAAGCTGCTCCGATGGCTGCTCTGGAAGCTGCTCCGATGGCTGCTCTAGAAGCTGCTCCGATGGCTGCTCTGGCGGCAGCTCTGGAAGCTGCTCCAATGGCTGCTCTGGAAGCTGCTCTGTAAGCGGCCCTGGAAGCTGCTCTGAGGGCTGTTCTGGAAGCTGTTCTTGGAGCTGGTATTGGGGCTGCTCCGCAGTCAGCTCTGGGGGCAGATTTGGGGGTTGCTCTGGGGGCTTGTTATGTTTGCTAATGACAGGTGTTATGAAGGTAATCCAGAAACACAGTGTGCTTAGCGATCAGAGCGCACACAGTGATCTGACAAATACCCAAAAATACAAGAACGAGCTCTAAGACGTGGAAACTCTGTAGACTGCACACCTGATCCTATCCTAAACACAACTAAAAGCGGCTGTGGATTGCGCCTAACAACTACCTAGGCAACTCGGCCTAAGAAACTAGCTAGCCTGTAGATAGAAAAATAGGCCTGACTTGCCCCAGAGAAATTCCCCAAAGGAAAAGGCAGCCCCCCACATATAATGACTGTGAGTAAGATGAAAAGACAAAACATAGGGATGAAATAGATTCAGCAAAGTGGGGCCCGATATTCTAGGACAGAGCGAGGACAGTAAAGCGAACTTTGCAGTCTACAAAAAACCCTAAAGCAAAACCACGCAAAGGGGGCAAAAAAAAAACCCACCGTGCCGAACTAACGGCACGGCGGTACACCCTTTGCGTCTCAGAGCTTCCAGCAAAACAAAACACAAGCTGGACAGAAAAAAAGCAACAAAAAAGCAAAAAGCACTTAGCTATACAGAGCAGCAGGTCACAGGAACGATCAGGAGAAGCTCAGATCCAACACTGAAACATTGACAAGGAGCAAGGATAGCAGCATCAGGCGGAGTTAAGTAATGAAGCAGTTAACGAGCTCACCAGAACACCTGAGGGAGGAAGCTCAGAAGCTGCAGTACCACTTGTGACCACAGGAGTGAATTCAGCCACAGAATTCACAACAGTACCCCCCCCTTGAGGAGGGGTCACCGAACCCTCACCAGAGCCCCCAGGCCGACCAGGATGAGCCGCATGAAAGGCACGAACAAAATCGGAAGCATGAACATCAGAGGCAAAAACCCAGGAATTATCTTCCTGAGCATAACCCTTCCATTTAACCAGATACTGGAGTTTCCGTCTAGAAACACGACAATCCAAAATCTTCTCCACAATATACTCCAATTCCCCCTCCACCAAAACCGGGGCAGGAGGCTCAACAGATGGAACCATAGGTGCCACGTATCTCCGCAACAACGACCTATGGAATACATTATGTATGGAAAAGGAGTCTGGGAGGGTCAAACGAAAAGACACAGGATTGAGAACCTCAGAAATCCTATACGGACCAATAAAACGAGGTTTAAATTTAGGAGAGGAAACCTTCATAGGAATATGACGAGAAGATAACCAAACCAGATCCCCAACACGAAGTCGGGGACAGACACGGCGTCTGCGATTAGCGAAAAGTTGAGCTTTCTCCTGGGACAAGATCAAATTGTCCACTACCTGAGTCCAGATCTGCTGCAACCTGTCCACCACAGAATCCACACCAGGACAGTCCGAAGACTCAACCTGTCCTGAAGAGAAACGAGGATGGAACCCAGAATTGCAGAAAAATGGAGAGACCAAGGTAGCCGAGCTGGCCCGATTATTAAGGGCGAACTCAGCCAACGGCAAAAAGGACACCCAATCATCCTGGTCTGCAGAAACAAAACATCTCAGATATGTTTCCAAGGTCTGATTGGTTCGTTCGGTCTGGCCATTAGTCTGAGGATGGAAAGCCGAGGAAAAGGATAGGTCAATGCCCATCCTACCACAAAAGGCTCGCCAAAACCTTGAAACAAACTGGGAACCTCTGTCAGAAACAATATTCTCAGGAATGCCATGCAACCGAACCACATGCTGAAAGAACAAAGGTACCAAATCAGAGGAGGAAGGCAATTTAGCCAAGGGCACCAGATGGACCATTTTAGAAAAGCGATCACAGACCACCCAAATGACTGACATCTTTTGAGAAACGGGAAGGTCAGAAATGAAATCCATCGAAATATGTGTCCAAGGCCTCTTTGGGACCGGCAAGGGCAAAAGCAACCCACTGGCACGAGAACAGCAGGGCTTAGCCCTAGCACAAATCCCACAGGACTGCACAAAAGTACGTACATCCCGTGACAGAGATGGCCACCAGAAGGATCTAGCCACTAACTCTCTGGTACCAAAGATTCCAGGATGACCAGCCAACACCGAACAATGAAGTTCAGAGATAAGTTTATTAGTCCACCTATCAGGGACGAACAGTTTCTCTGCTGGACAACGATCAGGTTTATTCGCCTGAAATTTTTGCAGCACCCGCCGCAAATCAGGGGAGATGGCAGACACAATGACTCCTTCCTTGAGGATACCCGCTGGCTCAGATAAACCCGGAGAGTCGGGCACAAAACTCCTAGACAGAGCATCCGCCTTCACATTTTTAGAGCCCGGAAGGTACGAAATCACAAAGTCGAAGCGGGCAAAAAATAACGACCAAAAAATAACGACCAACGGGCCTGTCTAGGATTCAAGCGCTTGGCAGACTCGAGATAAGTCAAGTTCTTATGATCAGTCAATACCACCACGCGATGCTTAGCTCCTTCAAGCCAATGACGCCACTCCTCGAATGCCCACTTCATGGCCAGCAACTCTCGATTGCCCACATCATAATTACGCTCAGCGGGCGAAAACTTCCTGGAAAAGAAAGCACATGGTTTCATCACTGAGCAATCAGAACCTCTCTGTGACAAAACCGCCCCTGCTCCAATCTCAGAAGCATCAACCTCGACCTGGGACGGAAGAGAAACATCTGGCTGACAACACAGGGGCAGAACAAAAACGACGCTTCAACTCCTGAAAAGCTTCCACAGCAGCAGAAGACCAATTAACCAAATCAGCACCCTTCTTGGTCAAATCGGTCAATGGTTTGGCAATGCTAGAAAAATTACAGATGAAGCGACGATAAAAATTAGCAAAGCCCAGGAACTTTTGCAGACTTTTCAGAGATGTCGGCTGAATCCAATCCTGGATGGCTTGGACCTTAACTGGATCCATCTCGATAGTAGAAGGGGTAAAGATGAACCCCAAAAATGAAACTTTCTGCACACCGAAGAGACACTTTGATCCCTTCACAAACAAAGAGTTAGCACGCAGGACCTGAAAAACCATTCTGACCTGCTTCACATGAGACTCCCAATCATCTGAGAAGATCAAAATGTCATCCAAGTAAACAATCAGGAATTTATCCAGATACTCACGGAAGATGTCATGCATAAAAGACTGAAACACAGATGGAGCATTGGCAAGTCCGAACGGCATCACTAGATACTCAAAATGACCCTCGGGCGTATTAAATGCCGTTTTCCATTCATCTCCTTGCCTGATTCTCACCAGATTATACGCACCACGAAGATCTATCTTAGTGAACCAACTAGCCCCCTTAATCCGAGCAAACAAGTCAGATAACAATGGCAAGGGATACTGAAATTTAACAGTGATCTTATTAAGAAGGCGGTAATCAATACACGGTCTCAGCGAACCATCCTTCTTGGCTACAAAGAAGAACCCTGCTCCCAGTGGTGATGACGATGGGCGAATATGTCCCTTCTCCAGGGATTCCTTCACATAACTGCGCATAGCGGCGTGTTCGGGCACGGATAAATTAAATAATCGACCTTTAGGGAATTTACTACCAGGAATCAAATTGATAGCACAATCACAATCCCTATGCGGAGGTAGAGCATCGGACTTGGGCTCTTCAAATACATCCTGATAATCAGACAAGAACTCTGGGACCTCAGAAGGGGTGGATGACGAAATCGACAAAAATGGAACATCACCATGTACCCCCTGACAACCCCAGCTGGACACCGACATGGATTTCCAATCCAATACTGGATTATGGGTTTGTAGCCATGGCAACCCCAACACGACCACATCATGCAGATTATGCAACACCAGAAAGCGAATAACTTCCTGATGTGCAGGAGCCATGCACATGGTCAGCTGGGCCCAGTACTGAGGTTTATTCTTGGCCAAAGGTGTAGCATCAATTCCTCTCAATGGAATAGGACACCGCAAAGGCTCCAAGAAAAACCCACAACGTTTAGCATAATCCAAATCCATCAGATTCAGGGCAGCGCCCGAATCCACAAACGCCATGACAGAAAACGACGACAAAGAGCATATCAAGGTAATGGACAGAAGGAATTTGGACTGTACAGTACCAATGACGGCAGACCTAGCGGAGCGCTTAGTGCACTTAGGACAATCAGAAATAGCATGAGTGGAATCACCACAGTAGAAACACAGACCATTCAGACGTCTGTATTCCTGCCGTTCAACTCTAGTCCTAGTCCTATCGCACTGCATAGGCTCAGGTTTAACCTCAGGCAGTACCGCCAAATGGTGCACAGATTTACGCTCGCGCAAGCGTCGACCGATCTGAATGGCCAAAGACAAAGACCCATTCAAACCAGCAGGCATAGGAAATCCCACCATGACATCCTTAAGAGCCTCAGAGAGACCCTTTCTGAACAAAGCTGCCAGCGCAGATTCATTCCACTGAGTGAGTACTGACCATTTCCTAAATTTCTGACAATATACTTCTATATCATCCTGACCCTGGCACAAAGCCAGCAAATTTTTCTCAGCCTGATCCACTGAATTAGGCTCATCGTACAGCAATCCGAGCGCCAGGAAAAACGCATCGACACTACTCAATGCAGGGTCTCCTGGTGCAAGAGAAAATGCCCAGTCTTGAGGCTCGCCGCGCAAAAAAGAAATAATAATCAAAACCTGTTGAACAGGATTACCAGAAGAACGAGGTTTCAAGGCCAGAAATAGCTTACAATTATTTTTGAAACTTAGAAACTTAGTTCTATCTCCAAAAAACAAATCAGGAATAGGAATTCTTGGTTCTAACATAGATTTCTGATCAATAGTATCTTGAATCTTTTGTACATTTATAACGAGATTATCCATTGAAGAGCACAGACCCTGAATATCCATGTCCACACCTGTGTCCAGAATCACCCAAATGTCTAGGGGAAAAAAAAAAAAAAGTGAACACAGAGCAGAAAAAAAAAAAAATGATGTCAGAACTTTTTCTTTCCCTCTATTGAGAATCATTAGTTAGGCTCCTTGTACTGTTATGTTTGCTAATGACAGGTGTTATGAAGGCAATCCAGAAACACAGTGTGCTTAGCGATCAGAGCGCACACAGTGATCTGACAAATACCCAAAAATACAAGAACGAGCTCTGAGACGTGGAAACTCTGTAGACTGCACACCTGATCCTATCCTAAACACAACTAAAAGCGGCTGTGGATTGCGCCTAACAACTACCTAGGCAACTCGGCACAGCCTAAGAAACTAGCTAGCCTGAAGATAGAAAAATAGGCCTGACTTGCCCCAGAGAAATTCCCCAAAGGAAAAGGCAGCCCCCCACATATAATGACTGTGAGTAAGATGAAAAGACAAAACGTAGGGATGAAATAGATTCAGCAAAGTGGGGCCCGATATTCTAGGACAGAGCGAGGACAGTAAAGCGAACTTTGCAGTCTACAAAAAACCCTAAAGCAAAACCACGCAAAGGGGGCAAAAAAAAAAAACCACCGTGCCGAACTAACGGCACGGCGGTACACCCTTTGCGTCTCAGAGCTTCCAGCAAAACAAAACACAAGCTGGACAGAAAAAAAGCAACAAAAAAGCAAAAAGCACTTAGCTATACAGAGCAGCAGGTCACAGGAACGATCAGGAGAAGCTCAGATCCAACACTGAAACATTGACAAGGAGCAAGGATAGCAGCATCAGGCGGAGTTAAGTAACAAAGCAGCTAACGAGCTCACCAGAACACCTGAGGGAGGAAGCTCAGAAGCTGCAGTAGCACTTGTGACCACAGGAGTGAATTCAGCCACAGAATTCACAACAGGGGCTGCTCTGGAAGCGGCTCTGGCGGCGGCTCTGGAAGCTGCTCCGATGGCTGTTCTGGAAGCTGCTCTGGCAGCGGCTCTGGAAGCTGTTCTTGGAGCTGGTATGGGGGCTGCTCTGCAGTCTGCTCTGGGGGCAGATTTGGGGGTTGCTCTAGTGGGCTGCTCTGGGATCTAATTAATCTAAATGGTCTGGTTATTAATGTCAGGGTCTGTTTTCCTTTCTGGTCTGGGGTCCAAAAAATGTAAGGAGTCTGTTTTGGTGTCTCTGAAATATAAAGGATCTGGTCTTGGCATATAAGGATATTATGACTTTTCAGGGTGTGGGTCTGAAATAATTTTGCTGGGTCCATATTAGTTTTTAGTCTTTTTTTTCTGAATTGTTTCCCTGGGTCCCCAAAGCTCAGGTTAGAAGCCCCACTTCATGCCCTCACATTGCAGATGGACACTGCAGGTGGGTGACGTGACCTATGGACCATGTACGATTATAATAGGGAATTGGAGCCCCAGGACTGACCCTGCCCTAGTTCTGCCCCCAATGACACGGACCGCACCCACAGCACCACCCATGAGTAGTGCAGGTATTCCCCTGCAGACCTGGAGCTACAGGTGGAGACCCCTTCAGTGGAAGCCCTACAGATGGAGGGTTACTGTACCTGCGGAGAACAAGGAGATGGCCTGCATCAGCGCGTACTCCTCGATCTGCAGGCCCAGCCTCTTCAGCATGCAGTGAAAGCGGATCAGCGGCTCCAAGAAGAACTGACGGAAGCCGGCTGCGGGCGATATACAATCAGTGATAATCGGCGAGTACACTGCCACGTCTGACCGCAGGCGTCGTGCACTCACCCATCGCCAGGTCCTCGCTGTTATAGCTGAACTGACCACACGACCAGGTCTGCGAGTGGTCGTCAAACACCGTGTTGAATCGGATGGCGCAGATCTCCAGGGCACAGCCTTTCAGCAGAGCGATCTGGTCCTCAATGCCCAAATCCCTGATAAAGCGGACAAGGAGGAGGAGTCACATGAGTGTCTGATGGCCGCGGGGCCATATAGGAGAAGGGATCGGCTGTACCTGAAATCCGGGATATTTTTTGCAAAATTGATAACTCCCTTTATCATGTAGGTAACGAGGTCAGAAATGTGAGGCAACATCAAGAAGATGGTGGATTCCTGCCGCTGGTTCAGGGGGTCGGGCTGCCGACGGATGGGCTACGAAAGACACAAAGTACATGAGGGGGCATCCCAAAATTACCAGACTGGATCACATGATGACTCACCCACCCCCGATAAGCAAGGATATCAGTTGTAATCTCAGTACGCCCCCGGTATACAGCACCCTGCAGGGCACAGCACCCCCAGTATGCACTCCTCCCCCAGTATACAGCACCATGCAGGATACAGCACTCCTCCCCAGTATATGGCAACACCCCTAGTACACTCCTCCAGGGTGCAGTACTCCCCTCAGCATACTCCCCCCCCCCCCCAGGGTACAGTACTCCCCTCAGTATACTCCCCCCAGGGTACAATACTCCCCCCATTATACAGTAATTCCCCAGTGTACAGTACTCGCCTCAGTATAATCTCCCCCAGTGTACAGCACCCACCCCCTCTGTACAGCACCCCCCTTCTCCGGTGTACAGCACCCCCCTCCCCAGTATACAGCACTCCCCTCCCCAGTGTACAGCACTCCCCTCCCCAGTATACAGCACCCCCCTCCCCAGTGTACAGCACCCCCCTCCCCAGTGTACAGCACCCCCCTAGTATATAGCACCCCCCTCCCCAGTATTCAGCACCCCCCTCCCCAGTATACAGCACCCCCCTCCCCAGTGTACAGCACCCCCCTCCCCAGTATACAGCACCCCCCTCCCCAGTATACAGCACCCCCCTCCCCAGTATACAGCACCCCCCTCCCCAGTATACAGCACCCCCCTCCCCAGTATACAGCACCCCTCTCCCCAGTATACAGCACCCCTCTCCCCAGTATACAGCACCCCCCTCCCCAGTATACAGCACCCCCCTCCCCAGTATACAGCACCCCCATCCCCTCGGTGCAGCACTTCTCCAGTATCCAGTGGGTTTATTAGTGACATTTACAACCTTTCTTCTGTTTGTAATAAACCAACAAGACAAGAACAATGTAAGAAATTAAAAAATAGCCGACAGCACATCAGATATGTGAATACAAGTCCTAGTTCCACTGGACCCCATGGGAAAAGTACACACCAAAAAGCAGTGAAGGACCGCACCCGATCCGGGGGAAATATCAACAATTCTTTATTTTGCCAGATGCAACATTTCAGCCATACAACCATGATAAAGTCCTTGTATGGTTGAAACGTTGCATCTGGCAAAATAAAGAATTTTTGATATTTTTTGATCCTTCACTGCTTTCTTGGTAAGAACAATGTAAGAGTCTGTGCACACGTTGCAGTTTTGCTTCTTAGTCCCAGTAAAGCGAGTGAGATTCCTGACACCTCGTGCACACGCTGCTGATTATTTCCTTGCAGATTTGCAGCAGATATAAATCTACATCTCATCAGTTCTTTCAGAGTTTTTGCTGCAGATTTCACCTGTAATAATGAGCAACAGAAATGCAAGTAAAAAAACGCAGCAAAAATGCTACAAAAATGCACCTACTTTACGCAGCGTTTTTCTCGCTATTAATGACCAACATAAGAACACAACACATCAATGTCACGAGGACAGAGCGGAAACGCCTCATTAACGATGGAATAAATCTGGAAGGACTACTCCCGTAATACACGAGCGCCGCTCTGGACTTATTCCTGGAAGATCCCTGGCCCAGATTACAGCTCCGAATATAATAATCCCAGGCGCCAGTACCGGCATCAGGTAGTAGCAAATCCTGGGACTGACGAGGGCGACAGTGACTGCGGCACAGACACACGGACAGCTCAGGAGCGTCGTCCAAATATCCAGGAGAAGAGATCTCTGCTCCAAGGAGAAGGGTAAAAAGATCCAGAAGCAGAGGTGACATAGCAAGAGACCTGGACAAGGCCGGGAAAGGAGGCCAGGAAAGGAGGTTGGGAGAGAAGGCCAGGAAAGGTGGCCGGGAGTGGAGGTCGGGAGAGAAGGCCAGGGAAGGCAGCCGGGAGAGGAGGCCAGGAAAGGAGGCCAGGGAAGGAAGCCGGGAGGGGAGGCTGGGAGAGAAGGCCAGGAAAGGCAACCGGGAGGGAAGGCCAGGAAAGGCGGCCGGGAGGGGAGGCCAGGAAAGGCGGCCGGGAGGGGAGGCCAGGAGAGAAGGCCAGGGAAGGCAGCCGGGAGAGGAGGCCAGGAAAGGAGGCCAGGGAAGGAAGCCGGGAGGGGAGACCAGGGAAGGAAGCCGGGAGGGGAGGCTGGGAGAGAAGGCCAGGAAAGGCGGCCGGGAGGGGAGGCCAGGAAAGGCGGCCGGGAGGGGAGGCCTGGAGAGGAGGCCGGGAGAGGAGGTCAGGAGAGAAGGACAGGAAAGGCGGCTGGGAGAGGAGGTCAGGAGGAGAGGTTGGGAGAGAAGGCCAGGAGGGGAGGTTGGGAGAGAAAGCCAGGAAAGGCGGTCGTGAGAGAAGGCCAGGAAAAGCAGCCGGGAGGGGAGGCCAGGAGAGGAGGCCAGGAAAGGAGGCCGGGAGAGAAGGCCAGGGAAGGCAGTCGGGAGGGGAGGCCGGGAGAGGAGGCCAGGAAAGGAGGTCGGGAGAGGAGGCCAGGAAAGGAGGTCAGGAGAGGAGGCTGGGAGAGGAGGCCAGGAAAGGCGGCCGGGAGAAGAGGCCAGGAAAGGAGGTCAGGAGAGAAGGCCAGGGAAGGCACCCGGGAGGGGAGTCCAGGAGAGGAGGTTGGGAGAGAAGGCCAGGGAAGGCAGCCGGGAGGGGAGGCCAGGAGAGGAGGCCGGAAGAGAAGGCCAGGAAAGGAGGCCAGGAGAGGAGGTCGGGAGAGAAGGCCAGGAAAGGCAGCCGGGAGGGGAGGCCAGGAAAGGCAGCCGGGAGGGGAGGCCGGGAGAGGAGGCCAGGAGAGGAGGTCGGGAGAAAAGGCCAGGAAAGGCAGCAGGGAGGGGAGGCCAGGAAAGGCGGCCGGGAGAGGAGGCCAGGAACAGAGGTCGGGAGAGGAGGCCAGGGAAGGCAGCCGGGAGGGGAGGCCAGGAGAGGAGGTAGGGAGAGAAGGCCAGGGAAGGCAGCCGGGAGTGGAGGCCAGGAGAGAAGGTGAGGAAAGACGGCCGGGAGGGGAGGCCAGGAGAGGAGGCCAGAAAAGGCAGCCAGGAAAGGAGGCCAGGAAAGGAGGTCGGGAGAGAAGGCAGCCGGGAGGGGAGGCCAGGAGAGGAGGCTGCTTCTCAAAACCCTCCAGTGACTGCAGAAGATCTGGTGGCAGCCGGCACTGAGCGATCAGTGTGCACAGCAAGGAGTATACTGAACGCTGGAGGTCTCCATGTCCAATCTCCTAGATGTCCCCTCTACTGACCCAAAACACCAGCCACATCTCCTCCAGTGTGCTCAAACCACAGAAATATATGTTCTGTGGAAAATACAAGACCTAAGAATCAACGGAATCTTGAGGTGGAAGAAAGATGCATGTGCTGGAAAGAATGCCCTGATACAGTGGAACACTGCGGGGGCTCAGTGATGTCTACGGTGAAGAACGGCAGCAGCTCAGTGATGTCTACGGTGAAGCACGGCAGCGGCTCGGTGATGTCTACGGTGAAGCACGGCAGCGGCTCGGTGATGTCTACGGTGAAGCACGGCAGCGGCTGCGTGATGTCTACGGTGAAGCACGGCAGCGGCTCAGTGAGGTCAACAGTGAAGCACGGCAGCGGCTCAGTGAGGTCTATGGTGAAGCATGGCGGGGGATCGATGATGTCTACTGTGAAACACAGCGGGGGATCGATGATGTCTACTGTGAAACACAGCGGGGGATCGATGATGTCTACAGTGAAGCATGGTGGGGGATCGGTGATGTCTACAGTGAAGCACAGCGGGGGCACGGTGATGTCTACAGTGAAGCACGGTGGGGGATCGGTGATGTCTACAGTGAAGCACGGCGGGGGCTCAGTGATGTCTACCGTGAAGCATGGTGGGGGATCAATGTCTACAGTGAAGCACAGTGGGGGATCTACGATGTCTACAATGAAGCACTGCGGGGGCTCGGTGATGTCTACCATGAAGCATGGTGGGGGATCGATGATGTCTGCAGTGAAGCACAGCGGGGGCTCCGTGATGTCTGCAGTGAAGCACCGTGGGGGATCTACGATGTCTACAGTGAAGCACGGTGTGGGATCTGTAATGTCAACAGTGGAGAACAGGGGGGCTCGGTCATGTCCACTGTGAAGCCTGGCGGGGGATCAAAATCATTGGTAGGATGTGAAGAAGGCGGCCGCAGAAAACCCAATAATATTATTGGCCTAATGGCCATTGCCCATGAGGACTGGGCTGAGATTCTTCAGGATCACTGGCAGAAGCCGGTGTCTGGGTGCTAACAGCCAGAAGGGGCTCTTTGAGGCACAAGTGACGCTGGTCATGAAGGGGGACACTTCTGATACTTCAGGAGTCAGTGTGACATTTTGTGGTGAATGTAGATGGCCTCTTGCTTGTTGGCGCCCTTCCACTGCTCGTACCCTGTAGTTCCTGAAGTAGATGAAGCTGCTGTCGAACGTCTTCTTCTGGGCTTCCGAGAGCTGCGCCACCAGACGCTTCTGCTCCTCCGTCATACGGGACGTGGGGGAACAGCTTGGGATTTGGGACAATTTCTGCTTCTGCTTGATAAGGGAGCGTCGCAGCTCCACAGCCTCATCTGACATGATCACTGCAGATGACAGAGAGGGGAAGGTGAAAACATGGCAGAAGGCGGTCGAGTGCGTGCAGAGGTCATCATGCCCACAAGCATGTGCTGTGGCTACTGCGCCTGACACGTCCTCCACCGGACATACTTCTGGTGTGACGGCCGAGGCCTCCCCCGGAAAACTAATCATCTATACCTACAGGTGCGGCCATGTTACTTGTGTTACCATGGTAACCAGGAGGGCACACTGATACACGCACACGTGAAGCGGCACACGCAGGACCAGGCGCACGGGACTCACGCTCCTTCTTCATCCCGATGTCCAGGCATTTCTTCAGGCGGCAGGCCTGGCAGTGGCGGCGGTTATACTTGTTGATGACACAGGCGTTCTGGAAGGGACAGCTGAGCCGCAGGCTGCGCTTCATGGCGCGTCTACAGGGAGAGAGAAGACAGGAAGTGCTGAGAGGGAGGTAAGAAACGGGAATCACCGTAACACATGGGGAGACAAGGGGACAGCAATCACCATAACACATGGGGAGACGAGGGGACAGCAATCACCGTAACACATGGGGAGACGAGGGGACAGCAATCACCGTAACACATGGGGAGACGAGGGGACAGCAATCACCGTAACACATGGGGAGACGAGGGGACAGCAATCACCGTAACACATGGGGAGACGAGGGGACAGCAATCACCGTAACACATGGGGAGACGAGGGGACAGGAATCACCGTAACACATGGGGAGACGAGGGGACAGTAATCACTATCACATGGAGAGACGAGGGGACAGCAATCACCGTAACACATGGGGAGACGAGGGGACAGCAATCACCGTTAACACATGGGGAGACGAGGGGACAGCAATCTCCGTAACACACGGGGAGACGAGGGGACACCTGGATGTTCAGGTCTGGCCGAACAGTTACATAAAGTTTGGGTTCAGGTACCAGAACAGAACCCGGATCCCATTCACTTGAAGGGGGGCCAAACATTCTGTGTTTGACACGCTGTCATGTGCATGACAGGGTGGCAAACACCGCTTCTGATCGGCGGTGAAGTCATCCCTGCTGCTCAGAGAGCCGCAGTTCACACACTGTCAAAAGACAGCAGGAGAGCTCAGCTGTGACCGGAGGTATAAAGTTCACCTCCGGTCACTGGTGTCAGCTGATGGGACTACTGCTCCCATCAGCCGACACCTGCTGCTGCTAATAACAGTGAGAGCAGGAGCGGTGGATGCGAGTATTCATTAGCAGCTCCTGTGCTGTAAATAAATAATTTAAAAAAAACCCTACCGTTATCGGTGATAGATGTCCCATTTGGGAGGATTGCCATGGATCTAGTGGGTCCTCTAGTTAAATCTGCATGAGGGCACCAATACATCTTAGTGGTCATGGACTATGAAATCCGGTACCCTGAATCAGTACCACTAAAACTCCTTGGGCAACAGTATCGCCCGGTCGGGTCTATCGAAGGAGATTTTGACAGACCAGGAAACCCCTTTCAAGAGCAAGGTTATGAGGGATTTGTGTAAGGTCCTTCAGATTGCCCAGCTACAAACCTCAGTTTACCAGCCGCAGACAGACAGCCTAGTAGAGCGCTTCAATAAGACCTTGAAGGCAATGCTCAAGAAGGTCGTTGAGAAGGACGGTTGAGATTGGGACTACTTGATTCCATTTCTGATCTTCTCATTCAGAGAAGTTCCACAAGCCTCTACTGGCTTCTCGCCAATGAGGCTCCTGTATGGTCGAAATCTGTGAGGGCTCCTACACATCGCCAAGGAAACCTGGGAAGCCGAAATCATGACACACTGGAGCGTCACAGATCATGTCGCCCAGTTCGAGGAAAGGATGGTGAAAGTAATGCCCATTGTGAAGGAGCATCTTCTCCAGGCACAGGAGGCACATGCAAGGGTGTATAACTGTTCAGCGAGGCGGATGCAGTTCCGACCCTGGACCGCATGTTAGTGCTTATCCCCATGGTGGAGAGCAAGTTCTTAGCCAAGTAGCAAGCCCCATACAAGGTGGTGGAAAAACTGAGCGAGGTGAATTACAAGGTACACCGGCCGGGATCGAAGAAAGCCGCACCATATGAACTTGCTCAAGCCATGGTGAGATCGGAGTCGCTGGAAACTCTTTTCTTGGGAGCCAATCCCAAAGCCACAGTGGACCATGTCACCGTTGCAGAGACTCTACCGCTGACCCAGAGACAACAGCGTCAGGAGCTGTTGCAGCGGAACTGTGACCTGTTCTTGGAGTTGCCAGGGCATATGCAGGTGGTCAAGAATGACCGAGAAAAACAGAGACGAATGACAGAGCCACTTGTAAGGGTGAACCTCAGGCCCTATAGAATTCCCGAAGCACATCGGGATGTAATAGCAAATGAGGTGAAGAGGATGTTAGACCTCTGTGTTATTAAGGAGATGAAAAGTGGATGGTCCAGTCCCATCATCCTTGTGCCGAAGTCCGAGGGTGAGTGGCGGTTTTGCAATGATTACCGCAGGCTGAATGAGGTCTCTAAATGTAATGCATATCCGATGCCCCATGTGGATAAACTCATTGAGACACTGGGAACCATGAGGTACATTACAATGATTGAACTGACGAAGGGCTATTGGCAGATCCCCATGTCCCAGAGTGCTAAGGAAAAGACGGTCTCTAGATGCCTGATGGGCGTTTCCAATACACCAGAATGCCCTTCGGACTGCAGGGGACTCCAGCAACCTACCAGAGGGCGATGGATTGGGTTCTGGCTCCGCATAAGAAGCATGCCACCACCTACCTAGATGACATTGTGGTCTTTAGCCCTGACTGGGGAAGTCCTCTACCAAAGGTACAGGCAGTCCTGGATGTGTTGAGGAATGAGGGGTTCACCGTAAACAAACAAAAAAATGTGCAATAGGGAAGGAAGAGGCCAATACTTAGGCTGTCTTCGGGAGAAATTAAGCCTCAGATAAACAAAGTTGAGGGGATCCAGAAGTGGTCACAACTGCTTTCCAAGAAGCAAGTGAAGGCGTTTCTTGGAATTTTCTGGTACTACCATCGGTTTATCCCAAGTTTCGCCAAAATTGCCGCAACATTGACTCACCTTCTTCAAGGCACAAGATAGTCAACAACTAAATGGTCTGCTGAGACTGAGATGGTTTTCCAGGAGGTGAAGCAGGCTCTGTATAAACAGACGGTTCTTGTCGCACCAGATTTCAGCAAGGAGGTCGTGGTCCTGACAGATGCATCAGAAGTCCGTTTGGGAGCTGTGCTCTCAGGAAGGGAATGGGGAGGAACATCCCATCCTGTATTTGAGCTGGAAGCTCTCTTCATGCGAGAGAAATTATGCCATCGTTGAGAAGGAGTGCTTGGCCATAAAATGGTCCGTAGATACCCTGGGATATTACCTGCTAGGCCGCAAGTTTAAGCTGGTGTCACGATAATATGAATATTCCATGTTTTGAGTACATACCAAAAAGGTCCATGGCATATCAGACCCATGCCCGTGGGTGATGACAGCCCCCCATTGCCTGAGGAAAAAACAGCTTTTCTCCTTCTGCCTCTGCCTGCGTGTGTAATCCTAAACCCCTCATTTCCCCCCTCCCACCGGAATTTTTATGGCTTGGTGCTGCAAAAACCAGACTGTGTAAAACTCCTCATTCCCCCCTCCCCCTTCCCCTATACTGGCCAAAACTGGTACAGCAAGTGTGGGATTCTATTGTTCTTTTAAGGTTATGTATATTGCCACCGATCTGGGCTAGAGATATAAGGATTATATATTCCGGATGTCCATCGATAGATCTATAGCTCACGGAAATCGCTAGGAGCTAAACCCAACGAGTGCAAGGAGCAGGTTTCTCCATAAGTGGGTCATATAACTACGCCGTGTTTACACTTAAAAGAACCCCCCTGATGTGGTGCACATCCTGATCATGGTGTCGTTCGTATAGGAGGTTCATACAACGAGCTATGTATAAAAATGGTCGGTCACAGCTCTAAGAAAGGGGAGGATTCAGCCCTGAGTGAGGTCACCACAGGGTGAGTGCCTTGGTCTCAGGATGGGAAATAAGTGAGATAAGCAGCAGTCTTCCAGTGTCTTTTGTCCAGGGCTAGCTGAGTGACAGGGGTGATGCATCTGGATATATGCTAGCCCATCCAGGACAGCACACGGCCAGCCATGAGATAAAATGACATAAGGCAATGCAAGTTTATCTGTAATTGTACTGTACATATGATACTTTTCTTTATAATATATTTTTATACTTCTGTAAACACTGCCTACCTTTTTGGAGTAAAATATATAAAAATTACTAGCTTTGTCTCTCCTTGCTCTATAACGGACTGTCACATCCTCTGAGGTGAATTACGCTACTAATCTGGGTTGGCTCTGGAGCCATTAATAATTAAGAAATCGGAGCTGGTGGCAGCAGGATTTGTCCTGTGCATTTGGGAGGCTTTGCAGCGACTGGCGGCATTGATAATCATTGTTCCCGCCTGAGTGGGAGTAGTTACATCGCCCTCGCTGCAGTGTGCCCATTAGTCAGTACAAAATAAGGCAGCCTTTCTGGCGACTAATTATCCTAGGTGTAGCAACGTGTCTGACCTGAGGGTAAGGGGGCAGCCAGAGAGCTGCAAGTTCCAAACCGAAACTGGAAAGTGGGATACAGATAAATCCCCTTCAGAAAGATCCAGGGGCAACCAAACAACCCCGGTTCATGACAAATTGGTGTGAGTGGTGGGGATTATAAGGGTATCCTCCCTGTGAACTGTGACAGCTGGTATCTGACCATGCCTGTTATGAACTGGTGATTCAGAAACACAATAGACCTGGTTGTTAAGAGCACACAAGTGACCTGATAGTTACAAATAACATAGGACAAGCTCTGAGACGTGGGAACTCTGCTGACCGCAATCCCTAATCCTATCATACCACACTAAAGGTAGCCGTGGAGCGCTCCTGACAAAACCTAGGCACCTCGGGCACAGCCTGAGAAACTAGCTAGCCTGAAGATAGAAAAATAAGCCTACCTTGCCTCAGAGAAATTCCCCAAAGGAAAAGGCAGCCCCCCACATATAATGACTGAGAGTTAAGATGAAAATACAAACACAGAGATGAAATAGATTTTAGCAAAGTGAGGCCCGACTTACTGAATAGACCGAGGAAAGGAAAGATAGCTTTGCGGTCAGCACAAAAACCTACAAAACAACCACGCAGAGGGGGCAAAAAGACCCTCCGCACCGACTAACGGTACGGAGGTGCTCCCTCTGCGTCTCAGAGCTTCCAGCAAGCAAGAAAAACCAATATAGCAAGCTGGACAGAAAAAATAGCAAACAAATGTAACACAAGCAGAACTTAGCTTATGCAGGGCAGACAGGCCACAAGAACGATCCAGGAGAGCGCACGACCAATACTGGAACATTGACTGGAGGCCAGGAACAAAGAACTAGGTGGAGTTAAATAGAGCACCACCTAACGACTTAAACTCGTCACCTGAGAAAGGAAACTCAGAAGCCGCAGCCCCACTCACATCCACCAGAGGAAGCTCATAGACAGAACCAGCCGAAGTACCACTCATGGCCACAGGAGGGAGCTTGACCACAGAATTCACAACAGTACCCCCCCCCTTTGAGGAGGGGTCACCGAACCCTCACCAGAGCCCCCAGGCCGACCAGGATGAGCCAAATGAAAGGCACAAACCAGATCGGCGGCATGAACATCAGAGGCAAAGACCCAGGAATTATCTTCCTGACCATAACCCTTCCACTTAACCAGGTACTGAAGTTTCCGTCTCGAAATACGAGAATCCAAAATCTTCTCCACTATATACACCAACTCCCCCTCAACCAACACCGGGGCAGGAGGATCAACGGATGGAACCACAGGTGTCACGCATTTCCGCAACAATGACCTATGGAATACGTTATGGATGGAAAAAGAAGCTGGAAGGGTCAAACGAAAAGACACAGGATTAAGAACCTCAGAAATCCTATACGGACCAATGAAACGAGGCTTAAACTTAGGAGAGGAAACTTTCATAGGAATATAACGAGATGACAACCAAACCAAATCCCCAACACGAAGTCGGGAACACACACAGCGCCTGCGGTTAGCAAAACGTTGAGCCTTCTCCTGAGACAATGTCAAATTGTCCACCACATGAGTCCAAATCTGCTGCAACCTATCCACCACAGTATC